>NC_051177.1:180770412-180960108 GCF_013339695.2 Rhipicephalus sanguineus | reverse complement strand
AGTGGTTTGTTTACGTTGTGCCACCGTAGTTAAGACGCGTCCCGGGCTCTCGCACCGTCACCGTGTGCAAGTTTTTCACGTCAGTCGTCCCTCTTATCGTAGGTAATCAACGTCCCCAGCCTACGTTTATGGTTTGCGCTTCTAAGAAGAGCTGCCGGACGGAGAACTTCGTCTCATTGTATCACCATGGCTGCCTATTGCTCTGCGCTCGGCTGTACCAGCACCGACGGCCGAGACGTTGTAAGTAGTGTTTGGGAACTTCCTACGCGAGAAAAACAAAACAAGAAAAAAACGAGCAGCTCAGTGGACAATCTGCAGGCTCCATCAGATTGTTTCCCCTGTAGTACAGTAGATGTGTAGCAGTGCTAGAAACGTTTACCTAGTCTCGTGAGCGCGCCGGCTGGGCAGAAAGCGTTTGCGATACAGGCGGCAGATGGCGCGGTAGCCCGCAGGCGAGCTTTATGTAGAGCGCGTGGAGCAGAACAGGAGACAGTGGAGCACTTGGTACTGTAATGCCAAAAACTCTCACCCCGCCCGCCGGAGGCCACTACTCTCCCTCAGGCACTGGCCCTGACGGACAGGAATGCAAAAGCCGTTGCCACCACAAAGACAAGGCTCCAACAGTGGTGGAAGTGGTGCCAGAAGTGAACTCTTTCGTGCCTTCGTTTTTTTTTCTTTCTTTTTGTCGTTCTTTTTCTTTCCTTTTTTTTCTTCATACCCAGGCTAGAACACACCATATGTGTCCACCCGCTACAAAGGGCAAAGCCACAAATCATCATCGAGCTTCGTTCGCGAGGGCGCGGGCCAGGGTTGCCATAGTGGCTACTTTTCGTCAAATTAGCGAATTTGAGAAGCCCGTGGCGACCTAAAATTGAGCATGGCGACATGGCGAATTTTTTTAGACTTTCGGCTTAGGTCTCGACTGAGTTTGCATTCTATGCTCATTGTCTTCCCACCGAATGATCGCCATTTTTTTTCTATTTTTCTTGGTTTTGGGCTCACCAGTAGAAGACGCACTTTACACGTAATCCAGTGCGTCCATTCTGTTTCTCGTGTGGATCGCCTCAGTTAATCTAGATCGCGGAGGTACTGGTGCCTGCCCCAGCAAACTCCCAGCAAAATGTAACTCAGCGGATTGCTTTGCGTGCCGTGAGGCGGTGGTGTTCTTCAGGTGCTTTAAAGGAGTACTGACACGATTTTGAAGTGCAGCAAAACGGACTTTTTCGGTTTCCTTGGCATGTAGTGTTAACGCTCTCCCCACACCGCATCCGGGAAACGCGTATAAATATTTAAGTTTGATTTTAAAGTTTTCATCTCCCAGCATCTGCAAGGCAGCTTCACCGCATGGAGAGCCCTATGACGTTTCAAGTCGGCTCACTTGGTTTGCGAAATCTGGGTTCTGCATGCAGCCTAAATCACAGAAATCGCTGTCGGAGACACTGGACGACAGTTCACTCATCATGAACCACGTTCGACTGACAGCAAAGGACAGCAGGTGCATATTTCGTCGGTTGCAGTCTGCCCGTGACGTCACGGGCAGACTTGACACGTCACTATGAAGCCGCCCTCTCGAAACCGAAACCGAAACTGCTGGTTGAAAGAAGCGGTATTAAAAATATAAGCAATGCATCCCCAGGCACCACGACACTCTTTTTAGGGTTCTCGACACCCGTGCTTTTCATTTAGAGCAACAACCCGAAAAATTTTTTAAATTCATGTCAGTACTCCTTTAAGCTTCTCTCAAGTTTCGCTTCCAAAGTGGCTAGACGACGGGTAGGCCGTGTGTTCAGACCATAGCTCCAACGTTTCTGAACAGCTTGTCGAATTCGTCACTGCTGCAGTACCCCCCTATTTCTGCATGTATATCATTTTATTAACATACTTTTCTGGCAGACCAAGAAGTCGGCTTCTCTGGGCAGCCTTCAGAAACTGCACCGAAGCGAACGTGTAGTGTAAGCTTGACCGCGCAGAAATCGTGGTGCGGGCACTGTAAAGGTCACGCAGTACTTTCGATGAAGTTATTTCCGTTGCTTTTAATTAAGTTGTTCGATTATTGGACGTATGATTGCACTGCAATGATATTGTTTAATTTATCTGAAGGAATTCAGGCTGCGCACGCCATCTCTCTCTTTTTGAAGCGACTGCTTCCCTCTGTATTCGCTTCAACTGAAACTAACGTACCTTTTTCAAGCAATCCCAGAACCCCCGCGGGCGCGCGAGGTACTATGGGAAAAGTGTGTACGGCGAGCCCGCCGGCTGCTCCGTTAGCTCCGTCGCTCGCTGCTCGTTGGCGCCGTGGGAGCACCAAACGAAAAAAAAAAAAAACGCGTCGCCGCTGGTTGACTATTATTAAATTCTAAATACTACGCATGTCTGAACGCACCTGCATGTATCTCTACGCATGAAATGCGAAAGGAATGATGCAGTACGTCAGTGTAGGTATTACCGAGCGGATGTATACCGGATGCAGCAGTCAAGCGGCATGCGAGTTATCACGTGCCGATACATGCAGTCAAAACGTGCTTTCGTGAGCGATGTGAGCTGGAACACCGAATTCGTATTTATTCAATGATTACTTGTTCACAGGCCGCTATGGCATTTAATGCCATAGCGGCTCGTGATCGGGTTTAACCAAACTGTAGAGAGGTGTTACAGTGTTCAGGTATACAGATGATAATTTGATTTTAATTGACAAGTCACGCGCTGTACAAAGAAGTGAGCACATTCTAAGCGTGTTTAAAGAAAAAAGGATGGGACTATAATTCACTTGCAAGATGTCTTGCTCTGATAATTTGCAGTTTCTTGATACATGCTTTTAAGTTTCACTGCGGAGCATGTTCGCGCGCAGTATAGCACGCGTTCAGCGAAATGGGTGTTTAATTTCGCGTCGGCGCATTCAAATATTGTTAAACGAGGAATTGTGATGTCATGATTACGCACGGCATTGGAAAAAAAGAAAAAAACCTTGCGTACATAAGATGAGCAGTAGTTTCCAGCTGCAAAGTGATCAAAGAGGCAGGGTATCCTGCGTATCGTTGTATCGGTTTGCGAAAATCTGTCCGCATGGCAAAGAAAGATTAACACGGTCGCCCTCCATCCGTAAATAATGAAGAAACTAGAAATATTGCAGTTATTCCACATACGTATAAGAAGTCGCATGGCCTGAAGAACGTAGGGAAGCGATGTGGGGGTGAAGGTTCTGTTTGCCGCCCCAAATAAGCTTAGTCCATTAAGGTCGCAGGGGTCTGTGGTGGGCAAAGGAAAATGCGGTCAGAGGCATGCCAATTGTTTTGTAAATTGTTTAGGAGTTAACCGCAAATTTCTCTTTCGTGAGTCCACATGTGCGTCGGCCAGGCTGGTCGATGTATTAATACGCGCCTCAGCGAGCATCGAAATTCATTGAATGGAGCCGTCTCATCTCGCATCGCTATGTCAGTCATGAAAATGTAATCCCACCTTCGAAAGCACAGTAATTTTGTACCATCAAACTAATCAGACAACGCGAGAAATTTCGGAGGCATATCATGTCACAAATAACGCCACATTTGTGTCTGTCAAGCTTCTCAGTCGTTACAAGACAAGGAATTCAGCTTTATTAATCGACTGTAAGCATGCGCCTTGGTTGTTTGATTTTTTGTGCCTCTTTATGACACACGCGACGCGCCCCCATTTTTGTATATATGCTTTTTTTTTGGCGCGTGCAATAAACTTACAGTTGTGTGTGGGCGCTGGTTTGTGCATTTCCTTCCTTAGTACTGCTCCTTTCATTTCTCGCTCTAAGTATTATTGCAACCTGTAGTTACAGCACCAACGAAGGTTAGTAAGCACTTATGGTTCGTTACATATATGGTGCGAGCGACGCAATCTATGTATCTCATTTCCCCGAATGCCGACTAGATAGTGTACTCTTTAAATATCAGAACCTCACACTGTACTCGGTGACAGCGTCGATGGACGTTGATTCCAAATGCATCCGCGAATCATAGACCGCTCCTGCACTTCATAGGCAACCGTGTTTTTTTTTTTTTCATTTATGCCGTAAGGCGCATTGGCGCCCAAAAAATAAATAGATAAATGAAAAGTGACGCTTCTGAGCCGCTCTAGTCCAACAGTGGGACAGACGGAAATCGTCGAGGGGCCGTCGCAGCTAAATACTGAAGTTCATGATTGAATTGCGCAGTAACATGTTGCACCTTGCCAAATTCACTATGTCTAAGAAGTCCTGGCACGGCGCAAGCGGAAAGCTACAGCGCGAGACCCGCGCGCTCGTCGAGGTGGCTGCTGCGGCGTACACACATTTCCCATGACCGCTTGCGCGCTCGTTGGTGGCGCTCGTGTGGTTGAAAAAGATATATTCCACCACAAGCTTTTGGCATGAGGCGCTAGCATTCAGGGACGCTGCTAGTGTATGCTCTCTCAGCGCTCGCCATTAGAGCCATCAGGATCCTGACACTTCCGATCTCAAATGTCGAAGTGGAAAGAGTCTTTTCTTATGTAACCTTGACTATCACGGAACTTCGCAATAAGATGAAGCTGGAGCTTTTGGAGTTGATCTTAGGGATGAAATCTGGCCTTCGTTTGCAGCAAAAGGCGTCGACAAACTATGCTGTTTCGGTGGAAGTTCTTCGCCAAATGAGGGCGAATCATCCTGGGCCTTCCAGCATTTACCAATGGTGTCCCTTCCGTGATACCCGGGAAGTGCGTCGGGGTCAAGTACCTCGGGATATTTATGGCCAAAAGGCGGATGCGTGGCGTGTGTGCAATAAAAAATTATTTACTCAGGTATTTTTCGCTGTTCTCGGCGAGCATATGTAGTAAAAACAATCGCTATATACCATTTTACATTCTTTCATTTAAGTTACTATAAGAAATGGGCAGTGGCGCCCGGTATCATATTAATTCGTACTCAAAAGGTATAAGGATGACTAATGATTGGTTCCTTTAAACTTCTGTCGTATTACCTTCAATAAAGCTTTTAATTCATGTATGCGGACATGAAGCTGTCTACAAACAACGCTGTCGCGCTTCTCACACGAGGTTCACCCCACTTTCACCTTTACAACGAGTGGACTGCGATGGAAGGATATCATGAGCGTTCAATTCATAACGGCACGTAACCCTTGCGCGAACAAGCCTATCTCACGGCTAGTCGGAGAACCAGACGCCCCAAGCACTCCCATGGTAAAGCTGGCAATGCCACTGCGCATTAGATAACGTCAGTATAATTTAGGAGTTATGGATGGTACTGTATTCTACAGCTACACATAATTATCAATTTTTATTACTCGGCATGCCACACATATCTAGACTGGCGACCTCTGGCGACTTTTTGCTCGTCGTTTGGCGACATTTACTGTCAAGTCAGTGGCAACCCTGGCGCGGTCTGCCGCTCTTTTCGGAGAAACGAAGCTTTATGACTGAGGTGCAAGCTCGTTGCGTTCGGCAAATTTCGTGCTAATATATTGTGATAGCAGTAATAAAAAAAACGCGTGAGTTTGTCGGGGTACGTTAGCTTTTGCAAGTCGCATGCTGGCGCCGAGCATTGATTGAACGCAGAAACCATCGAGCTGTAAGAGTTTAGGAATAGAGAGTGCACAGTTTTTTTTTTTTTTGTTAAACCATGACGATTGCAACAAGTGCTTAGAGAGATAATGCGCCTGAGCGGTTCTTTTATTACTGGCACTCTGACATTTTTCAGTCGTTCTCCCGTTTCGAAGCCGCGTGCGTTCTTATTGCGCGACTTTGTGAAAAAGTGTCTATATATAACTGGTGAGTGCACACTACTTTATACGGTCCCCGTTAAGCCTTCGCCTGTGTGCCGTGCAGCCGAATATCCTTCTAGTTCACAGCCAAAAAATGGAAAGTTGCAACAAACTCTCAGTTAATTAGCTAAATCTGATTTATATTGCGCGAAGCCGACTTAAATAAGCGCTAAAAGCCGAAAAAGCAGCAATATTCATTGCATCTTCTGAAAAGCGAGCCTCGCCCAAAAAATTTTTACGCCTGCAAAAAAAAATTAAGTCATAACACCGCACATCCTTCAGGCTTGGCACCGCTAGTGCGAAGCTGCCGTAATCTCCTTTCTCTCTTTCTATTTTGGCCTCTCTCCTCCTTTCCCACCGCCTCACATCGCCTCTCCTCACCCTGACGTTTATTTCCCACCCTTTGCTGTGCTACATTGTACTATCGGCGTCGAATGAAACCTAAACAGCGGCAAGTATTCGCAGTGGTATACAGTGCACGCCCTCCAGTCATCACCATTGACAGGCTCGCGCATCCGGTTCGCCAGCACTGCGCATATGTGCGCGCCTGTCCATGGTGATAACTGGACGGCGCGCACTATACCATTGCCAATGCTTGCCGCTGTTCAGGTTTCATTTGACGCCGATAGTACATGACTATGCTATGGTGTGCCCTCTCACCTCCTCCTCTCCCTCCTCACATCAGCCGTCACCCTTACTCTTTTTCCCCATATACTTGCTAAACTATAGACCTTTTCTTTGCGTGGGCGCCGCCATATTGCCTAGCGGACGGCGCCGTCTCTGGTCTGGCAACCCACTGGCATGTGCAGAGCTCTGCGTTTGTGTGGAAAGTATGCGTGCAGTTGCTGGTAGAGGTGCTGGTACATAAAAAACGATGCTGATGTTTACATGCCGGCGCTCTTCTTTTTCTTTTTTCTTTTGAGAGTCGTGTCATTGATAGGATTTCGGCGGCGATAAGTTGAAGATGGTTGGAAAATTTTCTTCTGTTGGCGAGGCACCAAGGGCGTCCGGCCTCGAGCCTACGATCGGCATCGGAGGTGAATCGTGTTTATTTTTTTTTATAACTTCATCTACCAGATGTACTCTTTTTGCGAAATTCTTACTGTCGTTCGCAAAATCTAAGCAGCAAAATTGGCAGTTATAGAAACACTAGACAAGCATAACGCGGTTTTTGTTTTGCGCTTAGAATAGAATTAACTAGGTTGTACATCACTGCGCGGCTTGTCGGGCACGGTTCTTGACCACGCAAAAACAAAAAAAAAAATTGTCTGCCTGAGGTAGTTCTACACACGAAGCGACACAACTTTCTTCTTCTATCTCTGTTTATTTTTCTTTCGTTTTTTTTTTACTGTTCGGCTTTTATATCACATATTGTATACGATACACATCGCTTTCTTACGGAAATGGTAACCTCACGAAAGGGATCTGTAGTGTTCAGTGAATATCACACATTGTATACGAATATACCGCTTTGTTACGGAAGTGGTAACCACACGACAAGGATCTGTAGTGTTCACTGAACACCACACATTGTATACGATACACACCGCTTTCCTACGGGAATGGTAACCTCACGACAAGGACCTGTAGTGTCTAGTGAATATCACACATTCTATACAATACATACCGCTTTCTTACGGAAATGGTAACCTCAGGAAAAGATCTGTAGTGTTCCGTGAACATCACACATTGTATACGATACACACCGCTTTCTTACGGAAGTGGTAACCTCACGAAAAGGATCTGTAGTGTTCACTGAACATCACACATTGTATACGACAGGCACGTAGCCAGGATTTTTTTTCGGGGGGGGGCCCAAGGCCTAATTGTTCGAAAGAAAGTATTTCCATGGCAAAAATAAAACAAAAGTTGCCCGGGAATATAGAAGGCTGGACGAATTTCGGGGGGGGCCCGGGCCCCCCGGGCCCCCCCTTTGCCTACGTGCCTGGTATACGATACACACCGCTTTCATTCGAAAGTGGTAACCTCACGACAAGGATATGTAGTGTTCAGTGAATATCGCACATTGTATACGATACACACCGGTTTCTTACGGAAGTGGTAACCTCACGAAAAAGATCTGTAGTGTTCAGTGAACATCACACATTGTATACGATACACACCGCTTTCTTACGGAAATGGTAACCTCAGGACAAGGGTATGTAGTGTTTAGTGAACATCGCACATTGCATACGATACACACCGCTTTCTTACGGAAATGATAACCTCACGAAAATCATCTGTAGTGTTCAGTGAATATCACACATTGTATACGATACATACCGCTTCCTTACGGAAGTGGGAACCTCACGAAGAAGATCTGTAGTGTTCCGTGAACATCACACATTGTATACGATACACACCGCTTTCTTACGGAAGTGGTAACCTCACGACAAGAGTCTGTAGTGTTCAGTGAATATCGCACATTGTATACGCTACACACCGCTTTCTTACGGAAATGGTAACCTCACGACAAGGGTCTGTAGTGTTCAGTGAACATCAAACATTGTATACGATACACACCGCTTTCTTATGGAAATGGTAACCTCACGACAAGGATTTGTAGTGTTCAGTGAATATCGCATATTGTATACGATACACATCGCTTTCTTACGGAAATGGTAAGCTCACGACAAGGATCTGTAGTGCTCACTGAATATCACACATTGTATACGATACACATCGCTTTCTTACGAAAATGGTAACCTCACGACAAGGATCTGTAGTGTTCAGTGAACATAACATATTGTATACGATACACACCGCTTTGTCACGGAAATGGTAGCCTCACGAAAAGGATCTGCAGTCTTCAGTGAATATCACACATTGTATACAATACATACCGCTTTCTTAAGGAAGTGGTAACCTCACGAAAGGATCTGTAGTGTTCAGTGAATATCACACCTTGTATACAATACATACCGCGTTCTTACGGAAGTGTTAACCTCACGACCAGGATCTGTAGTGTTCAGTGAACATCACACATTGTATACGATTCACACCGCTTTCTTACAGAAATAGTAACCTCACGAAAAGGATCTGTAGTGTTCAGGGAATATCACGCATTGCATACCATACATACCGCTTTCTTACGGAAGTGGTAACCTCACGACAAGGATCTGTAGCGTCCAGTGAACATCACACATTGTATACGATACACACCGCTTTCTTACGGAAATGGTGACCTCACGGAAAGGATCTGTAGTGTTCAGTGAATATCACAAATTGTATACAATACATACCGCTTTCATTCGAAAGTGGTAACCTCACGAGAAGGATATGTAGCGTTCAATGAATATCGCACATTGTATACGATACACACTGCTTTCTTACGTAAATGGTAACCTCACGAAAAGGATCTGTAGTGTTCAGTGAATATCATACATTGTATACAATACATACCGCTTTCGTACGGAAGTGGTAACCTGACGACAAGGGTATGTAGTGTTCAGTGAATATCGCACATTGTATACGATACACACCGCTTTCTTACGGAAATGGTAACCTCATGACAAGGATCTGAAGTGTTCAGTGAATGTTCGGCTTGACAAGGCCGGTGCATAGCAGAAATTGATGCCGGTTATGATGCCGGCTACCTACTGCGAAGTGAGGGATTTCTCATCCGTTCTAATACCGCTACATAAACTGCAGCGACCACCGTGTTGAGCCGAGCTACGAGGCTAATTGTTATATCTACCACATCATATGAAAATATAATAATAAAACGAAGCGAAAACAACCCAGGTGGCTACTCGAGTGGTGCTTAGATGTTTCGTGCTTTACCGGACAGGGCCGCACTTGACGCTTATGTTTGTTCGCCTATCTGGCCATAACCGATTGTCATTTGACTGTATGGAACACTGAGTATATAGTATATATTGCGGCACTTGCCGATTTACAACCTGTAAGGTAACACAAACGGTGTACCTTGAAGGGCCCGCAACCGCAAACATTCTGCGCTTGGAGATACACGTCGCATACTTATTCAGACAGCAGTTTCCCATGTTGCTGTAGTTGTTAGAACAACCAAAATGGCCGAGTCGATTCCTGTAGACCTTTCTCTGGCTGACATCGCAATAATAGAGAAGAAAATCCGCACGTCGACCTAAAACACGCAAAAATTGTTCGACAATGCCACTCATCCAAGCACCAGCCTGCACACACCGCGCCGTCGCGCACGAGCCAGAGAGGAGGAAAGCGGTAGTTGCGAGCCCGGTCCTGCTCGCCCGATGCAACGGTCTGCTACATCGTGCTTTACCTTCTCCTTATGAAATAGTAGCAGCACGATATTCTACACGGGGACACACAAAAGAAGCAACACGGACAAGCGCTGACTTTCAACTGAACTTTTATTGAACATGAAAGGAAAATATATACAGAAAAATTAAAAAAACAACAACATTAATGCATGACAGAATATGAAGGGATGATCACACGTGCTTTTCCAAAAAGGATAATTCTTTCGTCGACAAACAAACAGATGCTGTGCTGATGCATGATAAACCTTCTTGCGCAATATGGGCGGCTTCAATGATTTCGCGAGTGCGCTGGTCCTGATCTCTGCCGATGATTGTGGTTTGTTCGAACAGGGGAGTGCATCCGCAGGACGGCAATGAATAGCATTGCACACATTACTGTTGTGCTCTCAGGCGATCATTGATTCATGCGCATGGTTCGTACTCTGTTCCGCTGTTTGCGCTTGCTTTTTGCCTGTCTCAAGCTTCAGATGAATGACGAAAACGGCATCGATAATCTTCTATAGTAAAACGACAGAAAGCTGTACATTTTTTTCTTCACAGTCGTCAACGGTGCCCGCGCTCCGTAGTGCGCACTTTCAAATGGGTGATAAGGTTTGTTGTTATGTCGCGCTGCTAACCTCGGGGATGGGTCTGATCCAACCACAGCAGCCGCATTCAGACGGGTGAGAAAAGCAGCATGCCTCTGCTTAGATACCGGAACACGTTAAGAATTCGAGGCGGTCAAAATTAATCTGCAACGTGCCTCACAATAGTGTTGTAGTCTTGGCACGCGATCCCCCTTCACATTATTAGTTGCGTTGTGCACAGGCGATCCTTTAAAAAATATGATGGCTTCGCTTCCACAAGTGTCACATACATCGGACGCATCCGCGATCTGCGGACAGCGTTTTTGCCGGTGTGTCAAGCCCCGTTCACGATTACAAAAGCGCATGCAGTATTGAGTTTCGCAAAGTATCTCGAAAGCGCTCGCCTGAGGACACCGGCGCAGTTGTTGTGTTTGTTTTTTTGTGTACTCGCTCAGCCATCATGTTGTTTAGCTTCACGTTTTCCTCGCAATAATTTCAGGTCTTCATTTCACTACAAAAACAAGTTGAGGTTATTTGCGGAAACTTCTTATTGCTGTCAGATTGTGTCTTCATGCAGCATCGCAGCAACGGCGCTGTTACTCTTGTGTAAGTACTAGTTTAGATAGCCAAGTCGTACATTAATTTTCCTTGCGTTTGATATACCCTTCAGCATCATCAACCTTTATGTGGACATGACGTGCGATACCATTCATTGACTCATTGAGTCGAATGACGTTTAATTAATACGTGGGCCACCTCGCTGGGATCGAAACAGTTCAGAACGCTCATTGCGACTTTCAAGCGTTTGATTTGCAAACGATTTCTAGCAACAGTGCTCCCACGCGAATTGAACATTACCGCTTGTGACGCTGCGATTGATCGGATGAGCAGTTTATGCAGATCAGGGTATAGGGCCACATAATCCCAGACTAGTGTTGAGAAGAAATTTTACATAATCCAAGTATATAGTAACACCTCAGCATTTCCGAAACCATTGTGTGTGTGGCAGTATTATTTTGTTTAATGTTCTGGGTGTATTATGTGGTTCTTTATGACAGACAGATTAATCTAAAATCTCATATAGCAGAAAGCGCAATTCTGTCAAATCCCCTAGATAATCTGCAAATGCAGACATAACTTGTACGATAAACCACAATGTAGTTAGGGAATTGAAAACGTCCTAATTTGTTTGTAATTCTTCGGGATGCATGTTCTAACCGTGGAGTCTATGCCAAGTTGTAATGAAGAGATAGCACCATTAGCGTAAATTTTATTAGCAGCGATGTCTTGGAGTACGCGGTGAAAACAACGAATGTCTTGCTCTCGTGCATCACCATTTTCACAGTGAATCTTCCGTTCGGACGGGAATTTGCCCACTATATACTATATTATCCAAACTTTCTACAGCTTACTTAACTTTCGCTAATAGTGTAAACTTCCACCTTCTACCTTGGGAGATTCGCCTCGCAAGAATGAGCAGTAATCACCGCCGTATCGCGAAAGAGTGGGCACGCGGTGGGCGCAGAAAAAGGCGATCCTCGGCCGCGGAGCAAGCGAGTCCTTGCCGTGACGTCACATCCCTGTGACAGCCGCGCCGCCAGGGTTCGTTCTCGGAGCTACTTGGCACATACCCGCTTTCTCTGGCGCATACCCGCCGAGTTTTCTTACCTCCATCTTAAACAGTAGGGATGGTCGATTAAAATGTTTAATCGATTAATCGTTAATCGTTCGTCGATTTAGCCTTTCATCGATTAATCGCTTTCGATGTCACGTTTTAATCGATTAATCGTCATTTATGGTTCCTTTAAAAAGGATATATGATTATTTGAGAGGCACTGTTTCTGTTTGATCTCCACCGAAGTATTTCTATCATACGCGCTTGAGATCACATGTGAGCATTAGCGCCTTCGAGAAAATTCGCACTTTCGCCCAATGGTCACAGGGGGGCCGTCGTCTTTGGGTAATGTCACGGATTGAAAGATCTGTGGCCATTATCTATGGACGATTCGGCAGCAAGTCGTATTTCCTCGAAGGGTGCCTACTCGAGCGCACCGAAATCGGAGGCGCTTTCGGCGACCACACTGGTCGAAAAGTCGCGCCGGCAACATGCAGCGTGGCAGAGGGTGAGGAAATACCGAGAAAGGTAGAACAGAGACGAGGAGGAAGACGAAGTAAATAAGACGCTCGCACTCGCAGGGACGGCATCTTTTCTCCGTTTGTCCGTTAGATATTGTAGAAGCCAATACTATAATTGTGGATTGACGTGATCTTTTCTTTGGTGTTACCCATGCGAGATTGCACAACACAGCAAACATACATACAGTTCAAACAGACCATCGGTACAGGCATCTGCGGGAAAGAGCGACTTGAGTTTTTTCCCTCCCGGTTAGAAGGAACGGCAGTTGCGCCAGTGTACTGCACAAGTTTCACCTCGTCTTGGCCTTAACTCTGCGCTACGCGCACGTCTTCAATCGTGAGTACAGCCGCGCAACTGTAATAATAAGAATAACAATAATTATTAGTAGAAGTAATAGACTTTTATTCAGCCAAATTCATTGGCCGAGGCATTTCGACCGCCTGCGCGACCAGTCCACGCTGTTCTTTCCCTTCGGTGCCGATCATTATTATTATCTGGTGTTTTTACATCCCAAAACCACGGTACGAATATGAGAGACGCCGCGGTAAGTTATCTTTTCGTCCACTTTACTTCTTTCACATTTACATCATAATTACTACAAAATAACATCCCCTACACTTTCCTTGGCTTTCTGGTCTGTTAGTTTTCATTAGAACATATTGTATTATCGGAACTGTCCTCCTTTCGCGTCACAGCAAGAAGATGAGAACTGTTAGGCTGGCTGACATGGAGTGCAAGCGTTAGCTGAAAGCTGGTCTGTTAGACCATTTTCATAATCCACGAGTGCGTTTCCTTGCCGTGCATATTCGCCCAACTAATGGCGGCACCTGCTGTGCTTCAAGTGGAGACGAGGTCGTAGTTGCACGTGCTGGGGTTTGTCTATTATGCATGTCTATGTCAAGAGAGCTGCTGAGCCTACATTTGCCGCGTCATAGAGCAAGCAAACTGCGCTTGAACACGCTGTTGCAGAAGGGACTAACTCCAATTAAAGGGGGCTAACTGCACCGCAGGAAAGCCAGCTTTACAATCATGAAAAGGGTATATGTATATACGCTATAAGGCGAACAGTTGGGCTAGTTGGTATATAGCATAATAAAGAATGATTATTAGCGTCCTTGACCCCTTTACGCTAGTAACCACGTCCTAATATATATATATATATAATATATATTATATATATATATATATATATATATATATATAGATTATATAACCACGTCCCAGCATCATACTTCATCACTATTTTTCACCCGTTGCGTTTTCCCCAGCACAGTGCAGCAGGCCGGGGCGTACTAGCTCAGGCTACCTTCTATGTCTTCTAATATATTGTCTCTCATTCATTGGTGAACAATAATCGTCTAGGATTTGCTAAGGAGTAAAATAGCCGGTAACGGCAATAGGTTACGCACCAGTCACTCAAGACAATAAGTGACAACGTGCATATCACTAAACGAGTGATGTAGGACTTCTTGACCACTGTTATAGTGTAGTTAAACAAGAAAAATTGAAAACCTTATAGGTAAATAATATGTGGGATTTTACGTCCCAAGACCATGATATGATGATGAGGGATGCCGAACTGAAGGTATCCGGCAATCCTGAACTTGTGGTGTTCTTTAACGTGCACTGACATCGCACAAAACACGGGCCTCTACCATTTCGCCTCCACCGAAATGCGAACGCCGAGGCCGGGTTCGAACCAGCGACCTTCGGGTCACCAGCCGAGCGCCATAACCACTGATCCAGCACGGCGGACCTGAGAGTTAAAGTACCCAAAAAAGTTGTTATTGACACTGCAGGCTAAGAAAATCGCTACTTAAACAGCAAGACGATCCGTTCGCACGTCTGAAATATGCAGAAAACAACAGACTTCACTGTTGAGCTTTCACGTACCGCCTTGCTGCTTTCATCCAATAAAGCCATAGCGCTGAAAACAAAGGGAAAACAAAGGGAAAACAAAGGAAGAGGTCCTGCCAAGAGGACTCAGCATTTTGAACGAATACGAATTACCAACAGTCCATCCTTTTGAAACATAAGAATCGCTTATGTAACTGAAGAGCGACCTGATTTTCAAGATAAGATACGCGTGTTGCCGTAATCGATTAATCGGAGAGCTTTATTCGATTAATTCGATTAATCGAAAGACGGAAATCGATGACGATAATTCAATTAACGGTGCTTCTTTAATCGATTAATCGTTCATCGATTTTACCAACCCTATTAAACAGCTCCGCAGTTGAAAATCCACGCAGAATCTCGTTTGAAAGTTGCCTAGGTGATGCGTAAGCGTTGAGATGTAGGAAGCGGCCGTCCCTGGAGTGCTGTTCGTGGGCGGCAACGGCATGGCTACCCACCTCGTGCGATACCGCTGTGAGGTGTACTGGTGGCGCCACATGCGGCGAGCTGTAGCGAAAACCAGATCCGCGAGGCTCATAAAAGATTGGCGCAAAGCATCCGCTCGTCCCCATTTTTGTAAAACCGGAACAGGCAGGTTTGAGGGCCCTAAGTGCTCACCACCGAGCTGCATTCCCTCCTTGCCGGTGGCGTCCAAGTCTCCCTGCTTTCGGTCCCATCTCACATGGGAGTCCAGGGAAATGAGCAGGCAGACGCGCCGGCAAAAGAAGGGCATCACACCACCGCAGCTGTCTGTTATGCTGTGGTCGCCTCTGACTATTCGAGGAACACCTTGAGGGCGCTGCTCAGTTGCCACGCAGACGTGCACGTAGCCAGGCAGAAACCACCGACCCGGCTGCCTGACGTGGCTCTCTCCAAGAGGTCCCTCCTCCTGCGGCTCGGCGTCATCGCCTTGCATAGCCTCGTCACGTGCCTGCACTGCATTCTGGGCAGATAAAACTGTCGAACACCTCTTGTGTGTATGCCCCGCGTTTCATGCTGAACGAGTCGCCTTGAAAGCCGCACTTCGTGGCCAAGGTCTACCCGCGTACGTAGAGGGACCTCGTCTTTCCTGCCCATTGTCACACCCAGGTCTTCAATGTGGCTCTTCGCTTCGTGGGAGACACTGGACTGGACAACCGGCCAGAAGCCGCCCACCGCTTCCTCGGCCAAAGACACCACTCTCCGCTTCCAATCTATATTTCCCTCTACCCATTCACCTGCAGATGCTGAAACGTGTTCCCATTTAGGGTTGCATAAATAGCGTATTTTTCTGTCCTCAACGCCTCCTCCTCTTCGAGGTGTTGGTTAATCGGTGCGACACATTGTCGAACAACGAAAGCATGAACCTAACCCAAAACGCACAAGCTTCAGTGGTGGTTTCGGAGAGGGTGCATATCATTTTAAACACGTCTGAAAAGTATCCATCTTAATAATTGACATACATACCCGTTTTGTGTCAGTACCCGTATGTGTCAGTAACCCATCTTTTCATATCCTGTTGCAGATTTTTGGACCGCTGCTCTCTGAAGACGGAACAATCGGGCCCACGCCAAAACCAAGTCTTTTTAGCAAAAGAGATAATGTAAGAAGGCTTTCATTTCTTTTCTCGGCAATGATCTTGAGCGTTACCACTCGCAACAACGCAAGCCGATTTATTTCAGGGTGACATCGCAGCAGAGCCAGTACATCAGGCAGCACCGAGACTGGTTTGTGAGTTGGAACAGCTGGTAGGAACGTCATCAGGGCCAGCGTGTGAGCCGGGCCGTGTCACCGATAAATCTGTTCAAGTGCGGCTACTAATCCACCACGAAGCATCAATCAAGCGGATGAAAAGGAAAATTCTGTCAACAAGTGCTACACAAACAGAGCCTAAGACCGTTTTCTTAAGGTATGTCTTCGCATTTGCCGTGAGATAAAAAAAGTGTTTTGCGGCAAGTGTTTTGCGGCAATGAATGATATAGCAGTAAATTGGAAGTTGTACCACGTTAGGCTGCCTGCTCACTTATGATCCATCTCACTTCGTCTACAAAACGCCGGCTTTGGGGTTGTTGTTAAACACGTCTTTATTTACGTTTTCACTCTTGGAGAGCGGCGTGAATGATCCGCGTTGGGATGGGGGAGAAAAATAAAGAGGGTGGGGGTGGGGGCGACTCAGTGAACTGAGGAAGCAACAATAATTAGCTCAACATCCTGTACCAACTGGCCCTTCACGAAACCCTTCTGCAACCATAATTGATGTGCGTTTTGCCAGCTGCTGCCTGGCTGTCACACCCTAGATGAAGACTGGTGCCAGTGGCTGGAGCCTCGGGTCATTCGGGCACTCGTGCAGCGACCGTCATAGCTCGTAGGCGGCCGCGGCGATGCTTCGCCCGGTGTTTTACGCGGTCCTGGAAAGAAGATGGTTGCCATTCAGGGCGATTAAGGCGTTGTCTGGGGTCCGAGTTCAGCGAGCAGTCTCAGATGAGATGTTTCAGGTCCGCCCCAGTGTTGCAGGGGCTGTAGACGTCAACGTCTAGGTCTCTAGGACACCAGGGTTAGGGCCTAGTGGCCCCTCCTCGACATTTAAGTAGGGGATCAGCCCCTCTCGGCAGGTTAACTATAGCACTGCGGCAGCCATTCGACAAGCTCTATATATACTCTGTGTGTGCGTGCGCGCGCGATATTTCTAATCGCGTCAAACTCTTAAAGGCGAAGAGGGGTGTCGGCGCTTTAGGGGACGAGAGGAAGTATGTCGAAGGTGTTGGATACTGCGAAGATATCGCTACAACGGTGTAACGTCGTGGTTGGGCTGTTATATCCCTGGGATAGTACCACTCGCTGTGTGTTTCAATTTCTTCGGGTTCTTTGCACAATATGTGTTCCTGTGGTTTCGACGGCGCGGATAGCATTGCGCGAGCTAGTCGTTATTCTTCTGGGACTTTACGTCGCTGTGCCTGTGAAATCAGAACATTTCGTTCTAAACTGTACCAGGATTTAAGGACAATACGCCTGAAGAGCCCAGATGATTGCTAATTAGTCACGTTGCCGGGCTAGTTAGTTCGGAATCATAATTCATATGGCGTAGCGCACCACGACAGGGACAGAGAAGAGGGACGCACACACACAGCGCTACTTGCAACTAATGGTTTTATTTGCGATCACACATGCCTTTTATACAATAACAGTGGATCGATAAAACCGAGAGAACAACATGTAAGGATACAGCACAAAAGCCTGCACGTGGTCATCACTAATCACAACAATCAGCACTCTCCAGTTTTTGAGTTATAGCTTACCATTTCGAACGTTCGTAAGCCAAACAAGATCTGTGTAAACAAATCTGAAACATATTTTTCGCTTTCAGTATGTGGTTCGTATATGCATTATTATTGCCAAAAAAAGTAGGAATAGTACTGCATGCGGGGATACAGGCGAGCATTTCCGGTTTTATTTATTTTTTTCATTCTTTTAGCCAATACATACTTTGGGACGCATACCTGCCAAGTCTCGGATTACCCGGGAGGACTCCCGGATTTTGGATGTTTCTCCCGGTTGTAGGTTCATAGGAAAATCTCCGGAAATCAGTTTTGCCCCGCGAGTCCAGTGCTTTGTCTGGCCACATGAGCAAAGTGTCTGGCCACTGTAGTAGAAAGGATGCTTCTTTTTTTTTTTAACGTGGTAGAAAGGTTCAACTCAGTTTCATTGCGCATGAAGTAGCTGTGCACTTTGTGCCGCAGTGATGCCAACGCAACGTGTCATAGCGCCGCAGCCGGTCTTGCCTGTGATGCGTACATATAAGTACATAAAAAAGGGCGCACTCTGTTTTCGCTAGGAGGAGAGCGCTCGCAAGATTATGGCGCCAACACAAGCTCGTGATGCCGGTGGCTGTTTTTGATGTCGTGACGCGAGGTGGGGATGTTACGTCGTACGATGCGCAACACGCAATTTAAAAATTGATCCTAAATGTGTTATAGGTTATATCAGCCGTTAATATTTCGTAGATGATGCGTTTTTTGTACACACAAATCTATCCCACAAGTTATCTCGCCTTCAGAATTTTGTGTCACTACTGCTTTAAGTGGAGAGCCAGCACTTAAAAGGGTAGCCGTTACCAATGTCTGTCGAGATAGCGCGTTCGCCAGCGCTCGCGACCGTCCCCATCTCAACGGCGCCCCTTATAGTCCCTTGCCCGACGAAATAACTGGTAAGCAAGCGACGACAGGCCTTGCACGCGGAGCGATGTTATCGCATGTGCCCTTCGCGCGACGGTGACGGCCGGGTCGTTTCATTTCTGCTTCAACCGCGTTCGTCCCTAGCGCTAGCGCGCTTTTACTCGCACGTGAAACAGACGATGTGTAAGCGATGTTATCGGTTTGGACTCTGTACAGATCAGCGGCGACCGCAAAATCCCGCTGACAGTACGCTAAGTTAGCGTTAGCGTTTGCGGCCCGCTATTTCCGTCACTTAACGGGAGCCCGCAAGCGGTTAGCGCACGACGCATGCGCAGTTGCGCGAGAAGCCAACGCAAAGCTTTGCGCACGCTATTCTAAAACTGCCTAATGTCCGTATAATTGCTATCGCAGTACCCCCCCCCCCCCACGCGGTCGGCATACTTTATACCCCCCCCGTTGAGTAAATCTGCCGGATTCCGTTTCTCCAAACTTGGCAGGTATGCACTGACGACCCAGTCACTACTTCGGCACGCAAACGCTATCCCGCTATACTGAAACGCGCTATCCGCAACAAACGTTTGCGACACGGTAACAAAATTTCCTTAATTCCAGCTATCACGCTAGCGCTAAGCTAAAATTAGACCATTTCTACACATAATTAGACAATTATAGACAGCGCGCATGCGTATGACGCATTCGCAGTGGCCTCTGTCGCCAATGCGCGTGCATGCGTCATAGTCATACGATATATCCTCTTTCGAACCCTGAAAAATCGTGAAATCCTCTTCCGGACCGAGACACGTCGCTGCATTGTCACTAGGGAGTTTAGAATAGCGTACGCAAGCCTTTACGTGAGCGTTGGCCGCCACTGCGCATGCGTCGTACGAAATCCTCTTGCGGACCCCCGTAAGGTGACGGAAATAGCGGGCGACCGCAACGAATGCTATCTTTGCGTACGCTATTCTAAAACTGCCTAAGGACTGACAAAGCGTGTGTACGCAAAGAACGCGTACCCTGTTCTAAAACTGCCTAGTTTTAGAATAGGATACGCAACGATAGCGTACGTTTCCTGGCTACCGAAGAGCAGGGGCGTAGCCAGAAATTTTCCGGGGGGGGGGGGGGTCTTCAACCGTACTTTATGTTCGTGCGTTCGTTTGTATGCGTGCGTGTATACAAGCAAAATTGAAAAGTTTCGGGGGTTCAACCCCTCCTCCCCTCCCCCCCGGCTATGCCCCTGCCGAAGAGGATAGCGTATGGACGAGCGGGGTAGTGACAAAGGTTTTTTAGTCTGTCCGGTATTCCGGTAACGCGAAGGCGTAGCGTAATACCGGATAGCGTCTGCCATAGCTGCCGCCACTTCAAGTGGCGCCAGCTATGGAGGATAAAAACAACTAACAGGAACCTATGTCCTCCGAGATTCCGCGATTGCTACTCGCTAAGCCTACAGCATTGATCCTTTGAGTAGGGCTCTCGAAAACGGTGCCGAATCGACACGAATGTTTTGTTGTCGATGCTTAAGGACATGAATATAAAGCAAATAAAAGCTTCGGAGCTAACGAGCCACAGAGCACACGACGGCCACTTCATAGATTCGAGGTGAACGGCAATCACTTTCTGCGGCGCGGCCATGTTTACCGGGAGGCGCATGCGCAGTTAACATCCATTATTCCGGTAAGCGCAAAGCATTTTGCATATAGCGGTGTGCCGGACAAATTAAAACGCTTGTTTAATTAAAATTAAGACGCTGTTGAAATAAAACGGAGCCTGTTTACGTTACGTGTGCATAAACAAATTCCGAGGTGACCTCACGCGAAGCATTCACATGTTCCACTGGCAGATTTAGCTTCGTGCAATCCGAGTGCTCGCTCCAGAATTTTGGTGGCCGCTCCAGTTCTCCCAGTGGAATTGGAAATCGGCAACAGCAAGCTGCTTTCGCTTCTGCAAAGCGGCGTGCACTTGAACACGGTCCCGCACAAAGAGGTGGCAGCGATCGGCGGCTCAGCGCGCTCAGGTTGTCGCCTGTCAAAAGCGGGCAGTAGGCTTCAAGTAGTGCTACGCCACGTTCGTGCCCAAACAGGTAACTGAAGGTGATTGGGTTGTCGGCCATTAGTCATACTGACGCATTCGTCGGCGGCCGCCATCTCGCCTTCATTCTTTCCGGATGCTTACCCGCAAAGGCGTTGCGAAAATCGCGCGAAAGTCAGAATCGTTCATCCACCAGATCTCTGCACTTCTATAGAAAATATGGCAGCCCTTTCGCAGCACATTTTGGCGTCGGCAAGTTCAGCGGCGCAGTAAACTTTATGGTACAAAAATTTATCGCGGTACCGTGCGAGTGTATACGTAGTAACCTGTATTTATTTATTAACACGAAAGTGTTTTATACCGGGGTCCACCAAGACTTCAGTGACGTATTTCCGTCACGGAAATGACGTCGAAAAAATGTACACGATCAGATGGCAAAGAAAAAAAGTTCCGTCAGCGGGGATTGAACCCACGACCGCTGGGTCCGCAACAACAGATGCCGGGCGCACTATCCACTGCGCCACGGTCAGAGACTCTAGAAGCTTTACAAACGCGCCTTTTATATCTACCACACTCCCGGTCAGCGGGGTGGTGTTGCCCTCTGGGTGCGGCAAAGTAGAGTATACTTCATCATTACCGTGGCTTCCGCGATTAGTACCTGCAGCGCGTTACACGTTCGTCCCATTCGGCGCGTTTTCAATAGAAGTACAATTTTGTCAATGCCTTAACACACCGCGAGGTGGCGACCTTAACGCAAGCGTCGTAAAAGCGTCGACCTCGCTCATAGCTTCACGCTAATAAAACCAAAAATAGCTCTGCGACGCGCGCCTGCCTCACCTGGCTGTAACACCGCGTTCCCAGCCTACGCGCTCGCCCCGAGCAGAGCCGTCGATAGGGAGAGTCTGGCGAATGGGTGGGGCAGTGACGTCGCGGCGTGGCGATGACGCTGTTCACGTCACCGCCACGCCTCCGCTCCGGCGCCGTCCGCCATATATAGTCTTCCTGCGCGACGGGCGCACGGCTGAGGCTATGTACGCGCTGTTTGTTCATGAAATCTATAGCGCTCCTAAACAAATTTCGAAAGCGAAATTGTGCAAGAACATTGCTATACAAGTTTAATGAAGAATATGGAGTGAATTAGACGTGTCGAAATCATCGTGAAACTGAGTTGTGCACGCCGATTCGAGTCCACGATGTTCTACGATACGCGCTGTGCTTTTAGAGCGCAGCTCTTAGGCGCCTGTTCCTGCGTTGTTCGGCATCGCCGTTGGCGTCGTCGGCGTAACCGATAGAGCGAACGAGGACGAAAGACATCGAACGTGGATTCTGTCGATATCACAAGCCACTGGCCTGTAACATCGCTTTGTTCCTCCGTCATGGTGGTGGTGGTGGTAAACATTTTATTCAAGAAATTCACAAGAGTTGCTGTGTGCATGAGTGGCAGTCCCTAGTACGGGACGTTCGCCCTTCGGTCGGAGCTCGCGCGCATGCAGGACTGGCGGGTGCGCTGCTACTGTCTCGCTTGTCGTAACGGGGATGTCGATGACGCTTGCAATGCACAGAGTGGCGTGCGTAGCACTCGAGCACTGGCAGTTTCTGTGGCAATATGTAACGAATGTTCCAAGGCAGATAGCCAGACATTAAAACACAGTTCGCGTTGCCTCAAGAGATAGCTGCGCTTAGAATTCGCATGGGGGAGTATAGTGATCATCGGTGACTTTTCCAGCTATGAAGACCTGTGGGTTTGCGTCTATTTTGTTTTTTTTTCTTGAATAATTTTTTAAAGCTTGAGTTCAATAATAACGACGCTTGGTAATGTTTCTGTCGCTGAAGATGTTTAGTACGGTGCGGCTGGCGCTTCTCTGCACAGTGATCTCGTGAGAAGTTTTTTGATCCAGCGATGATGCTCGCTCCGAACTGTGTACTATACTCTCCTGAACTGTGTACTATATATATAACATTGATTTCTTTATTTTGCTTCGGGAGCGGAGTACCGGCGGGTGCGCAAGGTCACTATACAGTCAGAAATCGGATCTCCCATGCTCGCGCTTTCAACAGTATGGGGGTGTTCATGCAAGCAGAATTCACGCTGTTGAATGTCATGGGCGAACGCCTTAGATGCCTCATGAAACGCGCGAATTGACTGGAGTCCCGAGGCTTCGGCGCCAACACGAGCGAGGCACAAAATCCTGTGATGACGTCACCAAGACGTTGTAGATAGCTCAAATTTGTGACGTGTCAATGACGTCATGCTGCCGCCGGATTACGTTACGTCATTTGTTATTGTCATCACATGACATCGGCGCTTTGCACAGCCTCCTCGCCCGCCGATCACGGAGGCAATGCAAGACCTGGGAACGAGCAGAAAGCTTGCAACGCCTCCGATCTTGGAGGCAGTAAAAATCATGTGATCACTTTACTAGGACATCATAGATAGCTAAACTTTGGGACGTCACAATGACGTCATGTTTACGTCAGCTTACGTTACGTCACCTGATAACGCCGTCACATGACATCGGCGCTTTGCACAGTCTCCGTGATCGGTGGACCAATCACGAAGGCAGTGCAAATCGGCGAAGTCATGTGATGACGTCATCGCGTGAAGTCACGTTATTGGATGTCATCATGACGTCACAAGCTTTGGTCGTATGGTGACATTACGTGATTTTTAACATCCCTCGTGTTGACGCCTCCGACGCGGGACGCCGGCGGTCAATTTTCGCGTTTGCTGAGGCATCTGTTTTCGCCAGAGCAGGTGCAGGGCCCCTAGAAGGCGGGTGTTAGATGAAAACACTACTTCGTACTGCTAGTCTCTGATAGCGGGCATCCTGTTGGTTTACTTTACAAAATCATTTTCCTGCTCAGCTTCACGCTCTATACTTCCTAATCACGAAATTTTATGGAGTACATGAGGGCCCCTTGCTATAGTAGAACTTCCGGCACGAGCATAGACATCGCGCACATACGTGAATGAATAAAAAATCACAGCATATCCACGGAGTGAATTATGATGAGTGGGCGAAGCTGTGGAGGTTCATCGGTAAACCGTGAATCTTCCGTGAATTCTGCCCAGTACATCATCACCGACGTGAGATCGGGCGCGTTTATACTAAAGGTTCGATGAGAATTATGACGATTTGCAGCTCACTTTAATTTTACATGTACGCTGTGAATTTTCATTGTTTAATCACGCACAGGAGCAATCGCACACACGCACTACCTTGGAGGTCAAAATCCAGTGCCTATTTATGCGGGGTGGTCAGTGAACGGTTGTGCAGCGCGAGCGGTCGGTTTTTTCAATCAAGACGCTGCCGCGACGCTGCCTGCGTCGGCGCCGCAGCGCCGCGAGGCAAGATAGGGGCGGGGGGGGGGGGGACCATGAGGCGATGCGAAGCCGGAGCACCTCCACGATTGCGTTCCGTTGGCGTTCGTTGGACAACTTTTCTTGGCAATGAAGCGAAGGCTACAGAGCCACAATGCACGTATCCTAACGCTAATGAATGTAGTCCCACAATTGCGTCCGTATTTTCTGCGTGGGATATATAAAATACTCCTTCATTTTCTACATGTAGCTTTTTGAGGGGGAACGCAGTGCACACAAGCGAGATATTTGTATTTCTTTTAATTTATACGTTGTCACTTTGCGTTTTCACATGCGTAAAAACCGTGAATCTTCCGTGAATTCTGCCCAGTACATCATCACCGACGTGAGATCGGGCGCGTTTATACTAAAGGTTCGATGAGTTATGACGACTTGCAGCTCACTTTAATTTTACATGTACGCTGTGAATTTTCATTGTTTAGAAAACCATTGCTTTAGAAAACACCTTGCGTCTTTCGTTAAGCAGCTGGCGTCTTTTTCGTTTGCTTTAGAAACATCTGGCGTTCTTTCGTTTTTTTTTACAAAACATCTGGCGTCTTTCGTTGGTTTATTTCATCAATCAACGGCGTTTTGAACAAAATTTTTATTGTTTAATCACGCACAGGAGAAATCTCACCAGGCACTACCTTGGAGGTAAACAATGGCTGCTAATGGGAATGAGAGACAGAAGAAGTCGGCTTTTAGCTAACACTTACACTTCTACAGAGACAGAAGAATTCGGCTTTTAGTTAACGCGCACGCTGCGAATTTTTTATTGTTCAACAACGCACAGGAGAAATCTCCCACCGGCACCACCTTGGAGGTCAAAGGGTAAGACTTGTTACTCACTACTACGAGCACGACGAGGGACGAACGGGTGCCGCCTTAAGGAGCTTCGCCCCTAAAAAGCGCAAGGCACATTCGCTTAGCACAGAGGTGCGGATTAATTTACCTGCGCGAATTGAGCGTAAAACTTGTAGCATGTGCACAAGCGGCAACACACTGCGGTAATTGACACCATAGGCTGACAGTCACAGACGCGCAGACCACATAACGTGCAACAAATGCCAGATAAACGCCGCAGCTGACGCGCGGTGGCCCTAACCCGCGATACCGAAATAAATTCTTCCCCTCACAACATCACGGTAACATTCCAAGCTCGTGCTCAGAACGCGTGATAAATTACGTAAACGCAACATATCAGGCTTGACAATTATAGCGTGAACGCTGCAAAATTTCAATGTGCTAAAGCGTTCGAAACGCGAACCATAAAACTCCTTTATTTCAGCGTGGCAAAATGATTTTTAAAGTTTGTGCGCCTGAAAGGGCCCCATTGCACAACGAATAATAAGTTTGTGTTAATGGTACGCTGTTTACAATACCAGCAATATTCAAGCGAAATACTCAAGTACGTATCTCGCATAACACGGAGCAGTAGGGTCGGGGTCCAATTTGCTGCGTCTGATGTTTCTAATCCAAAGGCGTTGTCGCTTTTGGATTAGACAACTGCTCATCGCACGCAGCAAATTCAAGCGTGAATGCGAGAAGCAGACGCCATGAATACGCGCGCGAGACCATATATAGCGGCTTCGCACAAGAGCTTCGCAACCTACGACCTGCGCGCGCTACTCAGCAATCGTGTAAATGTGGCGTGCCGGCGGTCGCCGTCGCGGCTCCGCGCCGCGCTGCCGCCACTGCCGCCCGCCGCCGCAGGCGAGGAGAGAGGGTTTACGTCACGAGAAGAAGGCGGCGCTGGGGCGGGGTGCGG
Organism: Rhipicephalus sanguineus; assembly: GCF_013339695.2. NCBI lineage: Eukaryota > Metazoa > Arthropoda > Arachnida > Ixodida > Ixodidae > Rhipicephalus > Rhipicephalus sanguineus. The sequence goes on along the minus strand of NC_051177.1, from coordinate 180,934,183 downwards.
AGAGCGGCAAGATGAAACAATCGCCAAACTCTCCCGAAGGGTATGTATGGCTCTGGCCCCGAGAAAAATTGCGGCTGGGCTGCCGGGGCGGCACGACGCGCTTTGCGTTTCCCTCCAGTCCGGCCGTGGTGTTCAATCGCATTTTAACATGCCGCAGGATGGCGACCAAAATCCGCGTCCAATATGCGACGCTCTTCTGGCTATCACAACTCGTTCGAGATTACGCTTTCACCAGTAACTACTACAGCTACCACAAGGGTTTGTTTAATCATTGAACATGGACGTTAGTCGTCGGCATGGAGATGTACCACCAATCAAAGTGGGTGTATCCACGTTAAACGGTGCTATAGCTGCCAGACATCAATATACATTGCGCAAACTCTCTTATATCAATGTACAGTAAACATTCAGTTACTTCTATACGGGCGCGTTTTACTTTCGTGTTATTCCGATTCCTATGACGGTGGGATCAACCATGTTTATTTATTTATTTATTTATTTATTTATTTATTTATTTATTTATTTGTTAATTTATTTATTTATAGTATCCTCAAGGTATAAATACATTGCAGAGAGGGTGGCGTATACATAGCAAAAAAAAAGCATAAACAATTACCAGTAAAGGCATAGGACGAACCACTACTGACTAGGCGGTGAGCGAATGCATTAGTCTCAATGAGACTCGGTCGGGGATTCGTCGTGACTACGTTTCAAGCGTTAGTACGAGCAAAGCGAATACCTATTAACGAGGTTTCACTGTCTGCGGATCACATGCTTGCTGAGGATCGGTGCCTGTCCGGTGGAGAGATGGACGCTGGCTTTTTCTTCGTCGATTGCCTTTTCCTTTTGCCCCCATGGATGACAAGAAAGTCGGTCTTTTCTGGGGCCAGTGTGAGTCCAATATCTCTGGTGAAGTCATCGATGCTATAGTTAGCTTGATTTGCATATACTCTTATTGCTTTTCCAGGGAACGCACCTTTCGTATAGTCCCGATAGCGTCACATCTTCAGCATGAGTAACATTCCCAATGCGTTTGATTTCTTCCAGTCTTAGAGGAAAATAGGCTTGAGGACAAGATTGAATAGCGTAGGGGAGATTACGGCTCCCTGCAGAAGACTAAGCCGGTTGTGAAGATAAGAGCTGCGCTTGTCGTCAACTTGAACCTGAAGCGTTTTGCATTCCAGAAACGCGGCATGAAAGTTGTACATATTGCCCTTGATGTCCGTTTCTTGTGCAGCTTGCATAATTCATACAAGGGGAGGGCCTTCTGCGGTCGTTTGGACCTCTATACTCCAGCGACTATACGACGGCATAAAAGCGAGGTGTCCACGTTCTCCATTAGGCGAAGCATAATTTCTTGATTGGAAAGAACAAGTCTGAATCTGTGTTGGGTGTTCGGTAGAAGGCTGTCTTCTTCTAACCACCGTACTAACCTTGTATTGACCGTGCTTTTGATAAGCTTGTAGACTAATGACGTGACATGAACCGCTCTCAAATAACTGAAACAGTTCGGTGACTTGTTCGGTTTCGGAATAGACTTGAAAACTGAATGACGTCAATCCGCTGAAACATATCCATCTTTCCTTATAAAGCTTTTCTCCTCCGGAAGAGTGATTTTGCATCCTGCGGTGAGCTTCTTGCTGTGCGCTACTGTAATTCATGTGCGCTACCGATGTGCACTACCGCGTACCGAGCTGTAATTTGCCTTTAATGTCAATTTAAGGTTAGGAAAGATGCTTAGTTCGGCCATTCGCGTGCGAGAATGACACCAACTTGCGCGAGGGAACAGGAGTAGTTCAAGAGAAAGCAGAATAAAGAGGCGAGCTTATCGAAGGTTTTGGGTTCTGTTCCCGGTACCGCTGTTTTTCTAATGGGCAGAGAAAGTGCCCATTAGCTTGGTGTTGTGGGTACTCATTTATCGAGAAGGTTGATTGTTATTTTGTCTAGCTTCTGTCACTCCTGTTTCCTCTTTCGACAATGACGCTGAGCCGTGCTCCCTTCTGGGTTACAGAAATATGAGTCTTTCTTATCCTAAATCACTGCTACTCGAACATTCACACTAACGAGCTCTAGCACAGGATAACTCTCCGTCACAGAAAGTGGTGAGCTGCTACAGGCACTGGGAACCATACCTTGCGCTTCCCGTATTCGAAGAGGACCCTTTGAACATTCAGCATAGCTGTGATTATTAGGGGTGAATGCAGTGGAGGAAGGTGAGCAGCCAGCACAGATGAAGGTTCCTCTCCTCTTCTATGCTGGTTGTAGAAGTGTTTGTTGTGAATAAACAGTCAAAGCTCCTTCTGCACATCGTAAGGGAAAACAGCTGACATTCAAGGGAAGGCAGAAAAAAATAATTGAACAGCGAATGGATTTGAACCATGTTGTGGTGGGGTTGTTTTCTCACCTGTGGCATTCGCAGAACAAGTGGCGTAGGTCGCATTCATTCATGACAGTTTCCTATAGGTGCTGTCGCAGCCATAGAAGACCTGCGCCTTGGCTGGTGTGTGGAGCACTACACACTAAACGCAAAAAATAAGCGGCAGAACTTTGTATTTCGGATTGCTTGCCGCGTTTCCTGGCGGCAAGTCGTCGCTACCAGGCGCTACCGTAGCGCCTATAGTATTCCGTCAGCGCCTGGCGCACTTCGTGTGTTCGTTCTACCTAACGCGTCTTCGATTTCGGTGACCGTGAAAGGTTGCTTTGAAGAGTCTTCTCCCGCTCAGGCATCATCCCTGACATGGGTTCTTTGCGTGGCAGCATTTGTCTGTGGAAAAAAGATGTTTGCTGGTTTTTCTGAGAGTTCTGCACTGGTGATGCCTTCTTTCAGTACAACGCGTGCTGCGCTACAGATGTCTTGCGCCGGCCCAGAAGGGATCTCATGATACCCCACGCATTGCTTGAAGTTGTTGTTCTGTTAATCTGTTCACATGTTTGCAACTGCTGCTCAGAGGCCAGTTCCCCAGCATTGTTGTATGCATTACCGAAAAAAATGTAACTAAAAACGTTACTCGTTACGCTAACGAAAAAGGAACGCGTTACCGCCTATACGTTACTTACAAAAAAGGTAACGCGCTTCCGTTACCGAAAAAAATGTAACGCACGTTACTATTGCCATTACTCCAGGGTCAGAAATTTGAATCAGTGCGCCCTTGCAGCAAACCAGAATGATAATTTTTTTAAACGTCATATTTATATTTCGCATAAAACCTCTAACCGAACGTACGATTTTAGCTGAATTACTGATTTACCTAGAAAACTTTGCACAAGCGTGCCGGACTCAAGCAATATTATAGCAACCTAATGCTTACTGTAGAGTTGCATGTGATGGCTTGTAGCTTCAGGTCACCCAATCGACAGCGCCAAGTTATCAAACAGCGATGCACGAACGCTGCTAAATCAACAAATGCTGATGTTTGCGCTTAGTTGTCGTCCGAGTGCAGGTAGTTGCTCACGCGGCAGCGCGTTTTTCGATCGCGCGTCGCCTTTGCTGTCCGTTTTGTCATAAACGTAGAGGGAGGTAGTTCGCCTGTGTGAACGTAGTACTGACGGTCTAGTCACTGCATGCGGAAAGTCACCGAGAGCGAGCCGCATTCAGCTTCATCAACACGCATCCGCCTGTGCTCGGCGCCATACGGCCTCCGCTTGCCCCTTTTCGTGACGCCGCTTTTCCGCGCGCCATGTCGCGCTGAGCCTGCATGCTTGCAGCCATAGGCGTGCGCAGGGTTCCCCTTCATGGGGGGCGAAGGTTCGTCGCAGCGCCCCCCTCCCAATTATGTCATTGCATGGCGCTGACATTGCGCACCCTCCCTAGTCGCAGCGCCCCCCCCCCCCTTTAGGTGAATAGGGGGCGCCCCCCCCTCGCCCCCTCCCCCTCGAGCGCACGCCTAGGCTTGCAGCTGTAGCCGAGTCGCTATAGAAGGCTGCGCCCAGCCTGGATTCGTCTCGTCGAACAACGCGGACGGCTCTCCTCCGAACACAAGAGCATCCACGTTAATTAGTGTCTTCATATCTCCTATCTTCGCTTGCATGCTACGAAGTGTGCGAAAATAGTCGCGTTTATCGCATCTCCAGCGTAAACGATCTGGCAATATTTGCATAATCAGTGCGTCTGCGCATCCTTCATTCGAATTCCGATCATGAACAGAGGCATGTTCTCTGTGATAAAACGAAAGCATTGCTGCGTGATAAACCCCCAAAATTTTCATTCGTTCACTGCAATATTCGGAGTCTTCGAAAGCATCACGATGATCTGCTGAACTTTCTTTCTATACTTGATCATAACTTTTCTATAATCTGTTTGTCGAAACGTGGCTAACACAAGCAGATAGCAATCTATTTGATCTTCCACGGTACACTAGTGAACATAGCTACCGTGGGATCCAAAGTGGTGGACCTGCCATTTTTGTGAATTCGCCAGTTCCGTACACTCGTCGTCACGATATTTCATTCCGTAATTTATTGTGCGAGTCTGTCTGGTTAGAGTGCGACCGGAATGTCTTGCCACTTAACAATAGACATACAATCCTGCCATGCATTTATCGTTCCCCGTCATCTTCGCATTCGGACTTCTGTTCACAGCTAGAAGAAATTCTTGACATCTTAACCAATGAAAAATAAAAACATCATCATTTGTGGTGACATCAACATAAACATACTTCATCCCAACTGTCAGTCGTGCTCTGATTATATAAACTGCTTATTTAGCTATAGTTTTTCTTCTTTAATTGATGTTCCTACAAGATGTGACACTGCTGGTTCTTGCACGTTAATAGACCATATATTTTCGTCTTCATCCTCCGATTACACCACTGGAGTGATAGATTATTCCATTACGGATCATTATCCCCTGTTCTTCAGTCTTGGCACCGGAAAACGTATGCAGCATCGCCAATACACTAAAAGTTTCATCAATGAAGCATTATTTACACGAAAGGTGCACGGCACATGATGGAATAGTGTTTTACGTGAAAATTGTCCTGAGAAGGCATATTCCATGTTCCTGTCAACAATGACGGACTACATTAATGGCTGCACAACCCATGTATCCCGTAAGCACACATTCTCGTCTCCTAGGAATCCATGGATCGCAAATGCGTTGCTGCGCTCTATAATTAAGAAAAACAATCTTCTTAGAAAGGTCAAACTGCAGCCTTTCAACGTATCTTTGCGAACTAGATTTAAAAATTATAATATTCTTTTCGGCATCCTTAAGCGTGCAAAACGAGAATATTATGAACGGCGGATAATTGAAAACGGAAGTAATACCAGGCGCAATTGGGAGCTCATTAAAGAATTTCTTAATATTACAGAGCCAGATACGGGTATTAAAAAAATAATATACAATGATAAGGAATACACTAACGAGGCTGATATACCTAACGTTTTCAGTGATCATTTTGCCACATGCCAAAATACGTCTTCTAGTGTTCCACCCCATCTTCCACGTAGCTCTCGGTCCTTCTTCCTTCGTCCTGTTTCTTCAGAACAAGTTTTTAATGTAATTTCTTCCCTCAAAGTTACGGGATCGGGGCTGGATTCTATCCAGCCTTCTAGAATAAAACTGGTTGCTGCGGACATATCAATGGTTGTGGCAGATATTGCTAACAAAATCTTCAAAACAGGTAAATTTCCCGAGTTGTTGAAACGTGGTAAAGTGATTCCGGTGTTCAAAAAAGGTGCTCGTGATAACATTAGCAACTACCGCCCAATTTGTATTTTGCCATTTTTTAGTAAAGTCATTGAAAAGCTTCTGTACACTCGTTTAATGAACTATCTAAACAAATTTAATCTTGTCTCCCCACGCCAGTTTGGTTTTAGGAATGGTTATTCGACGGAACAGGCCTTCATCAATAAATTGTTTAATGCTATTCGCGAAATTGATTAAGGGTTTGTCGTAGGAGCCATATTCATTGACCTAACAAAAGCATTTGACACACTAGTACATTCTATTCTTCTCGATAAGCTGCAGTCTTTTGGTATTACTGGCCTACCATTAAATTTATTTCGCAGCTACTTGTCCGACAGGCCGCAAGTAGTGTATATTAATGACCAATTTTCATCAACTAAATTAATTAACTGCGGCGTTCCCCAAGGCTCTATATTAGGCCCTTTGTTGTTTCTCCTATTCATTAATGACTTACCCAATACGCTTACGTCTTCTAACTGTTTGCTGTATGCTGATGACACGACCATTTATTCACCACATAAATCAGTCACCGCACTTCAGGACATACTTACTACAGATCTTAAAACCGTTCACTCATGGTGTATAAATAACCAACTTAAAATTAATCCTACTAAAACAACTTTTGTGCTTTTTCATAGCCCTCAAACGGTGATTAGTTCCTCCACACTTGTCTCATTGAATAATTATGATATACCGGCATCTGATAATGTTAAATTTCTGGGTATTACTCTGGATAAACACCTTAAATATAATATTCACGCCAACTCACTCATCAAAAAGGTTTCATTTGGCATCCGCATTATCATTAAAACACGTGCATTCTTTCAACCTCATATTCTTTTCTCGCTTTATAATGCTTATATTAACAGCCATTTATCATACTGCCTATCATCATGGGGTAACACATACGCCATTCATCTCAAAACGCTTCAGCGCCTTCAAAACCAGGCGATAAAATTAATGACGTATAGCCCATTGCGTTCCCATTCTACACCCATCTATCAACAGCTGCGCATTCTACCGATTCAAGAGTTGTTTTATCACAGATTGTCCCTCATCACATATCGTCTCATTCATCGTGAAATATCATTAGATAGTATTCCTCACCATGTCCTGGTCAACAACAATAATACCAGGTTTTCAGAGCAAAATAACTTTCTTTTACCCAAAGTAAGATCGAACTATGGCAGATTTACAGCTCGCTTCTATGGTATTCATCTTTGGAATCGCATACCTCTTCATACTAAATCATCTCGGTCACTGCAATCTTTTAAACACAACATGAAAAACATATTGTTAAAGAACCTTTTGTTCATCTGTAATAAATTTATTTTCGTCATCACTTCACAGTTCTGTATTAGTATTTTTAAGCTTTGTATAATGCTGCTATGGTAAATATATTTTTCTTTTTTAGTATACATCGTTCTGTTTTGATTGCATTTTTTTGCTGCTGTTACCTTTTATGTACGCCACTAATTATAGGAGGTCCCCCTGACAGTCTCGTACTTTGGGACCTCCTGATTCTGTATGTATTATGTAACCCGTTTTTAAATGCGAAGCATTTTTTAGCGAACTTCTGCGACTTTGAGCGTATCTATCTATCTATCTATCTATCTATCTATCTATCTATCTATCTATCTATCTATCTACCTATCTATCTATCTATCTATCTATCTGTCTATCTATCTATCTATCTATCTATCTATCTATCTATCTATCCGCCTACGACTTTGTGCTCTCCTGGCCGTTTCGTTAATCGGATGTATACCAAAATTGGTGTGTCATAACATGGCCTTATTACGATCATAAATGACAGGTCATATCATGAAAATCATGACACGCATGTCATGAACAGCATTATTAAATGCGAAGCATTTCTTAGCGAACCTCAGGCACTTTGGGCGTTTCTATCTACGTATCTATCTATCTATCTATCTAGCCGCCTACGTCTGGGCGCTCTCCCGGTCGGCTCCATATGTTGAAATATACCAAAATTTGCATAGAAGAGGATGAGTGTATGACGAACACGATTCACTGGTGACGACATGAATAACCCAAAATACCTGTCGCGTACGTCATGAAACCCTTTCCCTCAGTAACGTGTGGCACATACCCGCATATCAGAGTTCATGTTATGCGGGTATGTGCCACAGGTGATAGCAGAGTCTCAATCAACGCAGTAACAGCGAACAGACACATTGACACGGAAGGAAAGTGATAAAATAAGTAATTGTTGGGCCTCTAGCATTTCGCCTCCATCGAAATACGGTCACCGCGGCTGGGATCGAACTCGCGACCTTCGGGTCAGCAGCCGAGGACCGTAACCACTACACCACAGCGGCCGACGCAAGGAAAGTTAGCGAGCTGACGAAAGCGCACCCCTGGAAGACGCTGGACCACCATCCACACGTCCACGTGGTCTGCAACGTCGACCACGTGAATTAAGCAAAAACCGGGGTCAATGCTTCGTACAATAACTCTACCGAGAGGACCATGTCCTTCATGATTACCGGTGACTTCAGCATTGATTTATCAAAAACCAACAACGCCTGGTTCTTAGACGGCACGAAAGACGGCTTGGATGTGGGCAGGGCATCACAAGACCTCGGTACACGTCCAGGACAGGAGGCATCATAGATCATTTCTTCGTAAAAGCCATCCGCGGTTTCCACCAGCTCTACTATACCTCGCACTTCATTACACTTAGGCCGTTCGTAGGCGCGATCACGAACGGATCCAATAAGAAGTCCTGTCCAGCTGCTGGCGCTCACCAATCACGGTGATGATGACGTGATTCAAGAACTGCCAAGAACCCCTTCCACACATGCACACGGGTTCGTGAAACGTGCGTGTGTTCTCCGTCATAACGGATAAGTATAAGCATAACAACTTTAGCGCAACTTTAACAACTGCAACTGGGACTGTAAGGTACGTGCTGTGCGCCTGCGCGTGCCACTCGGCTGTGTATATATCGATGGAAAATTTTGTGAATAAAGCTTAGTTGCGAGTGGCGCCTATCTTCTGCGTGTGTGTTCGTTCATTGTCCTATTCGAATACGCGCTATCCAGTGTTGAATAATATAAGCACTACATATCAGCTTACTGCTTCTGGTGTTGGTAACACCTATGTTGCTGTTGGCATCGTTAACCAACTGCAAACCGGTTATATAACACATGTCCGACTCTTCAGAATATATGTGTGCGTATACCATTTGCACATTTCTCTAGCGTCATTCCGTAACGTTTCGCGCAATGTCAAAAATTGCGACACAGTCACGTTCCTGCGCATGCTTCGCATAACATCGATCCCCACGATACGTGGGATCTGCCGAATTTTTACATTCCACGGCCTTTGGGCTCCCTGGGCGTTCCGTTGATCGGATGTGTACCAAAATTGGTGTGTCATAACATGGCCTTATCACGAACATAAATGACAGGTCATATCATGAAAATCATGACACGCATGTCATGAACAGCATTATTTACATTCCGCGGCCTTTGGGCTCTTGCGGCCGTTCCGTTAATTTCATATATACCAAAATTGGTACGGCGTGACAAGAGTTCATGACGAACATAATGACAGGTCCTAACATGCAAATCCTGACGCGCATGTCGTGTGCAGCATGATTTACATGACATGGTCTCGGGGCGCTCGCGGCTGTTTAAATGAAGGGATACATACGAAAACTGGTATGACGAGACATTTCTGTATGACGAACATAACTGACACGTGGTAACATGAAAATCATGATATGCATGTCATGTATGACATGATTTACATGCCACGCTCATGGTGCATTCGCGTCCGTTTCGCTTGCGTGATATACACCAAAATTGGTGTTACGCGACACGACAGTATGACGAACGTAAGTGAGACGTGGTAGCATGAAAATCATGACATGCAAGTCATGTATGACCTGATTTACATACCACGCTCATGATGCGCTAGCGGCAGTTTCAGTAGATTGACATACACCAAAATTGGTATTGCGCGACGCGACTGCATGACGAACGTAAATGAGAGGTGGTAACATGGAAATCATGACATGCAGGTTATGCATGTCATAATTTACATGCCGCGCTCATTGTGCATTCCCGGCCGTTTCGCTAGCTTGGTATACACCAAAATTGGTATTGCGCGACGCCACTGTATGAGGAACGTAAATGAAAGGTGGTAACATGATAATCATGACATGCATAAAATGTACGACATGATTTACATGTCATGCTCATGGCGCACTCGTGGCCGTTTCGCTAGATTGATATGCACCAAAATTGGTATTGCGCGATGTGACTGTATGAAGAACATGAATAACAGGTGGTAACATGACAACTATGACATGCATGCCATGTATGTCATGACTTACATGCCACGCTTATGGTGCATTCGCGGCCGTTTCGATAGCTTGATATACACCAAAACTGGTATTGCGCGATGTGACTGTATGATGAACATTAGTGACAGGTGGTAACATGAAGAACCATAATATTCATGCCATGTATGGCATGATTTACATGCTCTACTCATGGTGCACTCGCGGCAATTTCGCTCCTTTGATATACACCAAAATTGGTATTACGCGATGTGACTGTATGACGAACATAAATGAGAGGTCTTAACATGCGAATCATGTTATGCATGTCATGTAAGGTATGATTTACATGCCACTGTCATGGTGCGCTTCCGGCCGTTTTGTTAACGTGATATATACCGAAATTGGTATGGCATGACACGAGTGCGTGATGAACATAAACGAGAGGTCATGCATTTATATACCAGAATACGCGTTTCATTGGCATGGTGTACTCTAGACTGTGCATGCATGCGTGCATGGCAAACATGCGATATATGGTGGACTAGATGCCATGGCATGAATGATTTCATTTGGATCAAAGACAAACAAGGCGATGTGTGCAGCTCTTTGCTGACTGCTTCGCATTACATCGATTCCCACAGTGCGTGGGATCTGCCGAATTTTTTTGTACATGCAATAATAATGAATAAACTTGAACTTGAACACACACGAACGTTGGGGTTTTCTTCGTCCAAATTCGCACGCCTTGTGCGCGCCAGCCAGGTCCTCTGACGGTTCGCGCTGAGCATTTTATTAGTGCGCTGGCACTGGCCTTAATAACCTTTGGTATTTCAATGAAGCGCATTCTAGTGGGCTGCTTTTTTCTTCCGCAGCTGTCGATGCGATTAAAGCAGCATACAACTGCGCATAAAGGATAGTGGACGAAGAAACTCGCAGACGCTACAAGGCAGCTCTGAACAAGGTCTAACCGCTGTTCGCCAATATGGCCGACTCGCTCCGAGCAGGGACGTCAAGTGGGCTAGGTGTAAGCCATGTATAGTATTGCAGGGACAACTTGCTGGCAACTACAACTTGTAGACTTAAGCAACAGCTCTATTTCTCAGCTGTCGTCGGACAGCATGCCTCGCTTTTTAGTTAACACGTCCGCAGCTACGGTAAATAGGCGCTTGACGTACGCATTTGATGATACTCGTATTGTCAACAGCTGGCAGGCCGACAGCAGTCCGCGGCTGAGTCATAAGGATAGCTCTGGCAATGCGGCGCCTACGAGACGAAGGAGCTTTGTGTAAGACTTCCAGGATAATTGGAATAAAAAGTACCGAGTAGCGTGATACCTCACGTTACCAAAAAATGTTACCGTAAGTACGTTACCCGTTACAGTTAAGAAATGGTAACTAGTACGTTACTAAATTACCGAAAAAAAGTAAAGCGTTACCGGTAACGGCGTACTTGTAACGCGTTGCCGCCAGCACTGCTCCCCAGTATACTTCTAGATTTCTTTTCGTAAAGAACGCAGTAAACCTCGTAGTGTCTGCGGACGTCCCTTCGCTGGATGTTAACGCGATAGCGTTAAAGAGCTCGTTTCGCAGAAATTCCGCTGTCGGCGGCGGCGTCCTTGGTTGTGAGGGAAATAGCAGTGACATAGCGCCTGTCTTTTGAAACATATAGCCAGTTGTGTGATATAAGTAAAACAAATGTAATCACTCAATTACAATGCTAAGAAAATGTAATTGATTAAGGAATTTCTAACGTTCAAGCCGGAGTGGTGTCAAGGGTAAAAGTATGTGCGGGTGTACTGTGTTGTTTGTTCTCGCTTTAACAGTGGTATCTGAGCTGTTGCACATGTTTATATTCGCCCTAATTATCAACCAAAAAGTTGCATGCTTTGAATATTGCCAAAACGACATTGCAACAGGCTGTTCTTGGAAATCATTTACCATTTTACGCTTATGTTGCAGCCTAATCCATTATAAACTTGGGATTGTGATGGTGATATGACCATTTCTAGACTGCTACTTTGCATTGGCTATATAATTCTGGGCAGTATCGAAGATACATGTATCTTAGATACTCATCGGGTATCTTGTATCTGTATCGCGATACGTCTCACAAAATGAGTGTCTGTATCTGTATTTCCGATACATTCAATAATGTATCGTGTATCTTAAGATACAAGCTACCGTTATCGCAACACCACCATGCAAAGCAATTATCGCTGGCTGAACTCTGCTTCTCAAGCCGGTACTGGCGCCACTAAGCCACCTGAATAAAACTAAGGGCGGCAACATAATTTTATTTTCCCGCCAGAGTCTTCTACTGAGGGCAGGCGACGAGGTCTGCGCGTCCCTATTGGTGGAGTACAGTCGTGTGGCAGCTCGCGCAGTCTCCACACAAACAAGCGCGCGAACGTCTACGTCCAGCCCACGTAGCTTTTGTTTTCTCGATTTTTTGTTCTTTTTAGTTGTGTCAGTTCCATGACATTTGCTCTTAGCCACGGTCCTGCGTCGCGTACTTTAATGAGTGCAGCGCCTATTACGCAAATTATTACGCTGCTTTCGTGTCGTAATTGACGATTCTCTTGCGTGGTGCTTCGTAACGAAATCTGAAGTATGCAAGAACGAAGTTGCCTTGCGTCTCATGGCTTTCACACATCAGCGATTTGAAGCATTTCGTGGACGTAAGTTGCCTTACATGCGATGACATTGACCTATATGTAAATAACGTTCTAAGGACAATAGATCCACCGATACCGATGCTCGATCTAATAGAACAATCCTTTACTTAACAAGAGATATCTCGGTGTGCCATATTATTTCTTTTCGTGCTATTTATATATTCATTTTGAAATCATAATTTGATTGTTAGCACTAATGATTTCTTACCTGTTCTTTTGCATTCCGTACCTAGGTCTCTTTATTGTTTTTTCTGGTGTGGTCGCTGAAATATCTCTTTTGTAACGTGCTGCCAAAATAAGCTCTCTGCTTTACTTTTACTTTTAAATGTCTGCGTTATTTCTCCTACTGTTTGCATATTTATACTTCACTTGAGTTTACTGTTCTGCCAAGGTGATTTTGAAAACATATAATTATATGGGCGTGCCTTTGGTACTATACAGTAATATTAATATTTGAGATTTAATATCCCAAAACCAAGTTATGATTATGAGAGACGCCGTGGAGGGCTCCGGAAATTTCGACCACCTGGGGTTCTTTAACGTCCACCTAAATCTAAGTACACGGGCCTCAAGCATTTTTGCCTCCATGGAAAATGCGGCCGCCGCGGCCAGGATTCGATCCCGTGAACTTCGGATCAGCAGTTGAGCATCATAACCACTAGACCACCGTGGCGGGTCTTGAGTATACAGTACCAAACATTCTGCTTACGGCTTAATAAAGCAGCGAAGTTGAGTTTGCGTTACAATAATGGAAATCATTAGGAGCTATCTTAAAGACGTTGCTTGGGGGCCCTCGAGAAGATTTTAGATGAGGGATTCGAGGAACATATATACCAAATGCTCCGTTTTTTCATGAGCGTCTCAACGAGCTGTTTCAGGCAATTTTTCATAGCCAATGAATTTTCTATTGTCTTACTTTAAGTTAGTTCAGTAAAGAGTTTCGTTTCTACAATTTGACTGCCGCCATATTAATCGTCGCTATACCACGTGACAATACAATACGTCTGAGATGTTTCCGGGTTGCAGATGTTCTTTTGTTTAAGAAAAATTGTTCAAAGATCGCACGTTAGTGAGTATATCAATAACGAATGCTTTACACCAGCAGATACGTAGAATATGAACAGCCATTGCGGTTTTGTGTCCCCTACGTATACACCATTCGTTACAAAACTCGCTCCCAGCTTTGTTGCTGCTGTACACCTGTCCGGTGATCAGGTATTGCGTAGTGGTGGTTTACAGACAAGGTTAAACTCGACGCCGGTATTTGCTCCATCGTGCGAAGGCTTCTTATTGAAGTTCTTCCCGGTTAGTTGTTTCGGAATTGAACCCCGGTGAGTTGTTTAGGAATTGAACTAATGTACTTTGAGCAAGACAGACAAAAGTTTTAGACAGACAAAAGGGAGGTGACAGTAACCTGGTGTCTAATTATAGACCTATATCTATTATTCCTGTGTTTTCTAAGGGATTAGAAAAATTAATCTATACGCGTATATCTGCCTTCTTCTGCTCCAGAAATATAATCACTGACTTTCAGTTTGGTTTTAGAAAAGGAAGGTCAACCGAGACAGCCCTATTAACACTTAAGGAAATGATACTGCAAAATTTTGAACGAAATCTTTTCACGTTAGCAGTTTTTCTTGATTTCAGCAAGGCTTTCGATTGCATTGATCATAACATTTTACTGCTTAAGCTAGAATCATACGGAATCCGCGGCACGTCACTTCAATTGATAAAGTCATACTTGCAAAACAGACAGCAGTGCGTTCAATTAAGCACTCATACCTCATCATATTTACCTGTCTTAAATGGTGTGCCCCAGGGAAGCGTACTGGGACCGCTATTATTTAATGCTTACATCAATGACATCGTGGATATTGATCCCAGTGTGAGCTTTGTCATATATGCTGATGACACGAACCTACTTTTTTCAGGCCCTGACGCAAACGAGTTAATTATTCGGTGCAATGAGTTATTGAACAAGGTTTTCTTGTGGTCTACCAAAAATTTATTGAAAATTAATCCACTGAAAACAAAAGCCATCGTATTCCGAGCAAAAAACAAAATATTTTTATCAACACAAGCGTTAGCTTACGCAGGTGAAGACATTCTTTTTGTGGATGAACATAAAATTCTTGGTGTTACGTTTTCATCAAACCTCAGCTGGAACCAACACGTCGTTGATATCTGCAAAAAAGCCTCTAGTGTAGTCGGTGTGATGGCTCGTTGCAGACATATCTTACCCGCAAAAGTGAAATTGCAAATATACCATGCTCTTTTTCTTTCGCACATAAATTACTGCAGTTTGGTGTGGGCAACCACGACAAAAACTAACATAATGAAACTTCAGATCCTACAGAAAAAGGTTATTAGACAAGTAGCTAATTTAGATTATTTGTCATCAACGCAACTCGTGTGTCGGGACTACGGTATTATTAAAGTTGAATATATGTATACCTTTCGCATTCTGCGATCCTGCTATTTCTCTTCCATTTCGTTTAAACAATTCATTAAAAATACCGCATGTCTAACTGCAAAAAACATTTTGTTAAGAACAAGAAACAGTGACGTTTGGTTTGTTCCGAGGTTTCGAAATAATTACAAATTACAAACATTGCAATACAATCTACCAACCATTCTCAATAAATACAGTCACGTAAACAGCTTCTCATTAAAAGAACTGCGATCCTTTTTAGTAAATATAGGTTAAAGTTTTGACGTTGTGAAATGGGTTGTTCTTGTACGATTTCATTTTTCTTTCAGTGTGTGCATCCATATTGTACCGAGTAGGTTATATGATGGAAAACATATAGCAATAACAGCGTCTGTATAATCTTCTTTGTCTGACATCTGATGTACATTGTATGATGCAGGTCATACACAAGGAGCAATTTTGTATATATTTCTTCCCTGATATTTCGTGATTATTTTTAAAAATTTTTTTTGCCGATCGTGGTGGTATGGTTGTTGGGTTTTTCCTTTGCAGTTGTTTTCTTTTTTGTTTTTTGTTTTTGCTCGCGTCTATGTAACTATCTTCTGTGCTATGTTTGTTATCGGGATGTTTTTGTAGTAATGTATATAATATATATGTTTTTCTTCACCGCATTTGGTATTGTAATGCTAGCTTATGGTGAATTTATCGTTGTTACATATCTTTGTCATTGTCCCAACTGCCTTGTATAGGGTTCACTGGCCTCGTCAAGCTGTCCATAAACAGCTTTTAGCCAGTGAACCTCTCCAGAACCTGTTTCTTTCTGGGAAATAAAATGATTTGATTTGATTTGATTTGAAGATACTAAAGAAATTTCATTCAAATAAAACAAAATAGGTCAGAGTTAAGGGATTCAAGCAGACATTTTTGTGCATTGGCGTTTGCTACTGCGTCATATGGATATATAATAACTAACTTGCGAATGTATCGAAGTATCTTAAGATGCAGTTGGCAAGTATCGTATCGGATACAATTATCTCGATAGTATCTTGTATCTGTATCTCAGATACTTCTTGCCTGAGTATCTTGTACCGTATCGCGATACAATTTCAAAGTATCTTTGCCCAGCCCTGCCTATATTGAAACGTATGGAACTGACTGTTCACTTTTTGCACTTCTAGTCTATGGAAACAGGGAAGAAAATAATGCATTTCACTCCAACATTCAAATCTCAATCATCAGTGCGAAGAAATTGCGGTTGTCTCGCAAATCGCTCGTTCAGGCTACGTAATTAATAATACATGGTTCTATTTTTACATATTGTCTGTGCTGAGTAAACAGTTTTGCAGATAAGTTGACGCAATAGCTCTGCAATAGCACTTTGATTTGACGTTGCAAGATGTAAATAATGATCCGTAAGGGAGTGTGTAAGTGACTCAAGCATCATCTGGTGAGTAAGTGACATTGCATTCCGTGGTATCACTACGCTTTCATTGAAGCGGCTAGGATACAGACATTAGTGGGAAATGTGTAAACTCTGGCGTTAAATAAAGAAACAGCGCCATATCTAATGAACATAGATCGACTTGTAGTTCTCAACACCAGAAAGCGTGGTGCCAATGTAATCCTTGTAATTTTTTTCATTCATTTTTTTTTTCAGTTTCATTCATAAAAACGTCTTTCATTCATACTTTATTTCATATGCTTCATGCGTGAGATTATGAAATGGTCCTTTTGCTGTGCACTGTTTTGTGGATATTTCTATGCAAACAAAAGTCCAGTGAGTACTTTAATGGGCGTATTGGCGCGTATTCAAACACATTTGCCTCTTTAGATATAGCATCGGAATGACATCTAAATCAGCTTTTTTTTTGGCACCTGGTGTTGGCATGTATAAAGCATAGCACTTATGTGCTGCAAGATATTTTGATGCCAATGTACTGGGTCGGTGTACTGTTCCATAACAGTAGCTTTGGTTTGATTGAGACAAGGTGATCATCTAATTGACTTATATGATGAGCAACCATTGTGTATTGCCTGCTGCAGCAGTCTAGTTCCAGATAGTGTATGGCATATAATTTGCATCACCTTTGTGTGCTCTCGGTGGATTTGCAGGTTCCTTGTCCTTTGCGTCCCCGGAGCAGTCTTCTTCTTTGGCGTCTGTTCGAGGTCGACTGCATTCCTGCCAGCAGTGCACCTATGTGACCCTGGACAAGTCAACGATGAACAGACACCTTCAGAAACATATGGGCGAGCTCCCCTTTCAGTGCCACATGTGCCCAGCTGCATTCACTGCGGAGTCGAAGCTGGTGACTCACATACGCACTCACACAGGAGAGCGCCCCTTTTCCTGTGTCCACTGCAGTGCATGCTTTACGACAAAATCCCACCTCGTGAGACACATCCGCACGCACACAGGAGAGCGCCCCTTTTCCTGTGTGCACTGCAGTGCAACCTTTGTGCAGAAATACCACCTCGTGAGGCACATCCGCGGGCACACGGGAGAGCGTCCCATTACCTGTGCCCACTGCAATGCATCGTTTGTGATGCAAGCCGACCTCGTGCCGCACATGCGCATTCACACAGCACAACCCCTATTCTCCTGTGTCCACTGCAATGCATCCTTTACGCAGAAAAAGAACCTCTTGAAACACGAATGCAAGCACACAGGCAGAGCAATGTTTTTCCTGTGTCCAATGCAATGCATCGTTTGTGGCTAAACACAACCTCGTTCAGCACATGCGCTCTCACACAGGAAAGCGTCCCTTCTCCTGTGTTCACTGCGATGCATCCTTTTCGCGCAAAGGGAGCCTCGTGACGCACATACAGACTCACACAGAAGAGCGTCCCTTTTCCTGTGTCCATTGCAATGTATCCTTTAAGCAGCAAAAGGTCCTCGACAGACACGTCCGCATGCACACAGGAGAGCGATGCTTTTCCTGTGTCGAATGCAATGCATCGTTTGCGACTAAATACAACCTCGTTCAACACATGCGCTCTCACACAGGAGAGCGTCCCTTCTCCTGTGTTCACTGCGATGCATCCTTTTCGCGCAAAGGGAGCCTCGTGACGCACATACAGACTCACACAGAAGAGCGTCCCTTTTCCTGTGTCCATTGCAATGCATCCTTTAAGCAGAAAAAGGTCCTCGAGAGACACGTCCGCAGTCACACAGGAGAGCGTTGCTTTTCCTGTGTCCACTGCAGTGCATCGTTTGCGACTAAATATAACCTCGTTCAGCACATGCGCTCTCACACAGGAGAGCGTCCCTTCTCCTGTATTCATTGCGATGCATCCTTTTCGCGCAAAGGGAGCCTCGAGAGACACCTCCGCACTCACACGGGAGAGCGTCCCTTCTGTGCCCACTGCAATGCATCCTTTTCACGAAAACACATCCTCATAGGCCACATTTCCCGCCATCATAAAAATGAGAAGCCATAAATGTGACGGGCCTATGGGCTTTTCTTAAACAAGAGGTGTGGCCGAGAGAGCAGAGTTTGTTCAATAAAAGTCACTGTGAAAGTTTGGTTTCAAGGGACCCTAAATGCAAATTAATAACATTTTATGTCAGAATGAAAGGCCAATTTTTGAGAACGTCTACGTCAGTGTTAGCAGCAGTGCTCTACTAGACGAGAAACTTATGTAAGTATAGCGCACAATATGCGCCACCAGTGGGACATTTTGGAATGAGCCCGATGACGTCAAGAGTCCGGAATACAGTAATCACTAGTACTCAGACTACGTATAAGGAAAAATAACGTTCCGTGCTTTACGAAACGCACTTGAATACTGCTTGTGCGTTACTATTTGAGTCATGAAATAAAGAACCTAACAGCGAAGCTGTTGAGCAAATCGTTCCTTATGAGTCGATCGCAGAAAGCTATCATCTAAATGAGTGTACGCTACTGTGCGGCCTATCAGAAATGTCATCATCATAAACGGTTATGTGTAGCAGAAATTGGGTAAGTACGGCTACTCGCCACCGGTCCACTAAAAATGAAGAAGGCAGCCGTTAGCCCAAGAAATTGCCGCGATGCGATGGCGGCGAGCCGAAGACCCCGAGTACTTACAACGAGGAAGTAGTAGGGAACGGGAAAAGCAACGGCGGCTGCGAGAAGACACCGAAGCGATGGAAGGTCTGCGCCAACGACGACGCGCCCGTAGATCTATGAGAAGTGCGAACGCTTGCTTGCAGCGCGAGTTTCTGTCTCTGGAGTTTGGACAACCGTGTCGTGTCTTTTTCTGTCTATGGTTTAACGCAACCTCTCTGCGCTGAGAATCAACGTGGATGCAGTCTAGCTAAAGCGTAGCAACAACCTAGGAGCAACCTAATCAAACTCTGCATCACCTTGCTATGGCCTCGAAGCAACCATATTAGTCTTCAGAATCGTACAGTTGCTGTTTGAAGCCTTGCGCGGTTTATGCGAGCTTCGCCAATTTTCTTTTTGGCGTTACCTTGGAAAACGGCGCGAAAGGTTGAAATTGCTCAGTTTTCGCCGCCCGCTACGCTCACGCCGTCGCGTCTCAGTGATAGTTTCCGCTTGCGCAGTCGCATGTCAGGGTTAGTTTCATTGTCGAAAATTGCTGCGCTTGCCTTGCTGACTCGCGAGATTCGATCGAACATCAACAACAACTTTACATCACTTATGTTAGATCTAACCTTGAGTATGCATGCTCGATATGGTACCCTGGCCATGTTACTATGATAAACATAATCGAAAATGTGCAAAATCGAGCGGCCCGTTTCATCCTTAACAATTGCCATCGAACTGCTAGCGTCACTAATATGAAACTAACACTTGGCCTTCCTTTCCTTTCTTCTCGTAGGAAGTTAGCTCGTCTTTCCCTCTTTCACACGATCTACTATCGTAACCATGAGCTCAAGTCCCGATACATCACACCAGCATCTTGTATATCCCCACGTGTCGATCATCCTTGCAAAGTTCATGTACCTTCACAGCGCACAGTCACCTACTCATATTCATTCTTGCCGAAAACATGTCACGAGTGGAATCGCCTGCCTGCGTCACTTGTCGCTATCAGAGACGCATATCGTTTCCGCAAAGCACTAACAAACGCGTTATAAGCCTGCGCCAAGCTGCTTCGCTACTGCATTTGCGATTCATTGTTTGATTGCCACTTACTTTTTATACTACGTCTTTTTTTTGTAGTTAGTCAACATTGAATTGTGTTTTGCTTTGTTACATTGTATTCATTTTTTTTTTGTCATTCTTGTAATCCGGTATGTTTTCGTTCATCTACCTGTATCATTACTATTTGTATCTACATTTATGCACCATGCAAAGTACATAATTCGATTCTTCTGTTTTTGTATCCACTGCCATTCTCTGTTTACCACTGCTTTTTTTCATCTTGCGTCGTATTTTCGTTAGCTGACGTATATATATATTTTCCTTTGTTACCATTCTCTTACATTTTCATTCCATTATAATATTGTTTTCTTGCTTTATGTTTCGTTGTATTACACATATTTTTTGCATGTATCGATGTACCTTAGCCCCTCCCCTCTATAATGCTTCTTGTAAGACCTGAGGGTATAAATAAATAAATAAATAAATTTATAGAATATGGCGCGTCCATTTAATATCTTCGAATGCCCGAATCGTGTACGCCACCTGACCAAGCGCTGCAGCACCGTAATCAATGACTTTCCAATGGGTGCCACGCAGGAAACTCCTGCGCTCGAAGTGTGCAAGTGCCTCGCTTGCGACTGTGGGATGAAGGAGGAGAACAAAAAAAAAAATACTTGTATGCTTCCTGCATTTTCTTGCAGAGGATAACGAAACCAACCGTAACGTAAGCAAGTCGCGCAACCCGCCCTTTAATGTACTGCTTCCGCGCAGCGGTGTTCCGTCGGTCATGTCAGGCAGGGGCGTAGCCAGAAACATTTTGCGGGGGGGGGGGGGGGGGGGGGTTCAACCATACTGTATGTATGTTCGCGCGTGTGTTTGTATGTGTGCGTGTATATATACGCAAAGAAAACTGAAAAATTTTGGGGGGGTTGAACCCCCAAACACCCCCCCCCCCCTCCCTGACACGAAGCCAAAGGAAAAAAAAACGTAACTGCGTCAAGGGAGACGCCAGCGCGGCCAGTCTACCTCTCTGGTATCGAGACGCTTTAACCATGACGTCCGATATCGCGCGCAATCTCGGAGTAAGCGCTAGTAAGTGTCGATCGTAAAGCATTACTTCTTTTCACATCTCACAGACGGCGGCACCGCACCGCTCCGCCCGCCGCGAAAGAGAATGTGTGAAAGATATAAGGCACGTTCGCGCCGTTTCTGACATCTCCCGAGTTAGCTTAGTCGGTAGGCCGTCGGGCGCTTGCCTTCGCGGCCGCAACGTCGTGGGTTCGATTCCCAGCGAGGTATCTCTATCTTGGTTTTTTTCTTTGTCACCCGTTGGCGTCCATTTTATCAACGTCATATCCGTGACGGATGTACTTGGTGGACCCCGGCATAAAACACTTTCGTGTTAAAAATTTCGGTTTCACTCCAGAACGAAATAACAGATAAAGTTTCGGTTACGTTTTCGTTCCGGTCAAAAATATCGTTTTTTTTTTTCGTTTTTGGTTTTCGTTCCGTTCCGACACCCTGGTACATATACGCAAGGAAAAAAAGATTTCGGGGAGGGGGGGGTTGAACCCCCAAACCCCCCCCCCCTCCCTGGCTACGCCCCTGTTGTCAGGACACTGCGTGCCCGTGTGAGGGAAATGGAGGAATAACGAAATGGTTGAAACGTCATTTGGGCAATACAGAAGGACCTGTTTTTTTCTTAGATTCGTGCCTTTTTATTTGTTATTTTTATTTTCTTTATGCAGTGCAGCGAGTAAAACCAGTAAGTCTAAAGTGTGCAATGCTCGTTCCAGCTGCAAATAAAGCGACCATAACCGAGGCCCCGAGGTACTCCGGTCGTTATATGTGTTCAAATTGAAAAAGTTTTATGTGGCAGTTCCGTCAATACGGCGCATTACAAAGAGATGCTTCATGTTTCCCAAGGGGACATAAAAAAGCTCAAGATTAAAATTCTGCAGCAGAGAAATCGCAGATTAACCAAAAAGAGCGAAGCTCGATCCTCAAGCGATAATAAAGGAGATCAAGGATCAAAAGCTCATGTCTGCAGGGGGATGTTCACTGCAGACTTCCCGCATATGTACAGCAACCCCTCCACCGGGCACAAAAAGACCAGAAAGGCACGTATGTATCTAGCTGCGGGCGTTTGCGTTAACGCTGCACTTCTATATTCTCCATCAGCTTGTGTGTGTACGCTCGAAGTTTAATCGAGCACTGTCAGCAGAGCGCACTATACGAGAACGGTATGCAGAATTCCATATAGGGAAATGCTGGCTTCACAGATGAGTCACTGTCTCGCAAAAGCTAGCCCAATGCCGCAAAAAGACTTTGTACTCTAGTTTGATTGTTGATGACAAATGAGGAAACATGTTGAGATTGCAGAAGGGTTTCTTGAAGGGCCAGTTGGTACATGATACTGAGGGGAACAGCGCAAAAACGGGACGTCCGTCCCGTTTTTGCGCTGTTCCCCTCAGTATGTTGAGATTGTGGGAGACTAAGTCGTTAGATATGTGGACTTTGGGACTGGAATGCATGATGACAGACTGCATGTGTATACACTCGTTGGCTTAAACGACTTAGGATGCCACTTGGGCGAAGTTTAATTGATTCATTGACAGGATAAGAGAGAGCCGAGCTAACGAAAGAGTATCGAAAAGCTATATATCTATTGTAATAGTGTCGACTGCAAGATGAATACCCATATTTGAAGCACGTTCATGCAAAGCCAAAACTATTGGTCTTGAAGGCTTCGAACTTGTCTTGAGAAACGAAATGGCTTTCAAGTCTTCACTGATGAGCATATCCTTCTCGATGAGCATATCCTCGAGTGTGCTGCTTTGGACACCCACATTTATATTCTGCGCAAGGAAAGTGGCCGAACTCTACATATGCATAAGACTCCGTGACATGACGAATGAAATAAACAGGAAATCTACTGCCGAGAAAGTGAGGCGTGCTCTTACGAGGATGATTATTTTTAAAAACCAGTGATTTAGACCCCTCGTCGGTGTGCATGCTTGCAAGAAAAACGCCAAAAGAAGCAGATTAAAACTGAATGAATTCTTGTCTGCCACTTGGCTTCTTGAAAACTTGTCCCTTAATGCTCGCCATAACCGCTAAAAACCACGGCGGAGAGACGGGGTCGGCGCGGCGGGCGCGCTTTGGCTCCTGTTTCTTGCCTATGCAAGATGGCCGCCGCGCGCGCGGGGCGGCTACACTGTGGCTCATTGGTAAGTATAGTTGGCCTCCACTCCAGCAAGATTTATTTAAACCTCCTTGACTGCCACCTCAAAGCTTAATGGGGTGGTCCCATCAAATTCGTGGCTTGCGCGTTTTTTGCTGCAAACATTTCTTATATATATATATATATATATATATATATATATATATATATATATATATATATATATATATATATATATATATATATATATATATATATATATATATATATATATTCAGGGAGCGTGATACACGCACCAATATTAACGTATTCTTGCTAAATAATTTAATATCGCGTTATTTATGTGCACAACTTTAGTTTCCATGGAAGCAAGCGCTGTAGGCGTCTGGCGCCTGCCCTTCCGAGTATCATTCCCATGCGCTCTGATCACTGCGATATGCTGTGGCGTCACTAAAGGTTTCGTTGCGCTTCCCATAGAGCGACGTCAGTGTGATGCGCGCCAGCGATGGGTCTCGATCGCGCGAACGAGCATTTAGGCACTCTTTGGAAGGGAAATAAAATATTTATTACAAGTTTGCGGTGTCCAACCCTTCGTGTTGAGTGCCCTTGCATACAGAAAAACCCTCAAAAGGCTCTTTAGAGCCTCGAAATTTGATGGCACCGCCCTTTTAACAAGGAGTGTTCAATAAAGAGCAGTGATACAACATATCGGAGCATCTTAAGCGAAGGCTTCTTTGTAAACCTGTGTATTACAGTGGTATGGTCAAGATGCAATTAAACTATACCTCAAGCTTAACAAAGAATGTTTAATCAAGACCAGTGATACATCATATCTGAAAGACTTGCAAAACATAGAAATGCATTATCCTGACGAAGGGAACGCCACCAGCGTAGCTCTTTCAGCGGTGTCCGCAAAGCGGAGCTGGTTGAATTGTTTTTTCCACACTTGCGTCCACGGCGTGGCGCGATGCACCGGATTTTGTGCCGTTTCCGTTACAAAAACCTTTACAGGTCACCGTTACAAAAACTGACCACCGTAACAAAGTGGCTACACGCACTTTGGAAGCAATATTGCAGGTGCTTTGAAAGAGCACTTTGGGTGTTGCAACGACTTAGAACCAAGCTTGCGCTTCTTCGATAAATTTAAGAGTGCTTTTGTGTACTGAATCAAATACACTCTAAGAAAAAGACCGAGTATTTCGGGAGTATTTCTGCCACACAACAATAATCGTCATCCACCTCGCGTACTTTCCTCGCGTTATACCATGGTCCCGGCACTTCCCTGTCACGAACGGCGCGCGCGTTATCAGCGTAACGTAGCATTCTTGACGAGAGCTCCGACGAGAGCTTGACGAGAGTCGGGGTTTTCAAGTTTTCAAGAACGGAAACGCAAGCAAGCCAGGGCCCGTATTCTCAAACGATCGCGAAAGGCGATAGTATAGCAATCAGGGGCGTAGCCAGGGGGGGGGGGGCTCCCCCCCCCCGAAATTTTTCAGTTTTGCTTGCGTTATATACACGCGCACATACAAACTCACGCACGAACATACATAAAGTATGGTTGAACACCCCCCCCCCCCCCGAAAAAAATTTCTGGCTACGCCCCTGATAGCCATGGTCCCTCAATACTTTTTACTGGTCATGAAACTTCCTCGAAAGCTTCATATAGGGACAAAAGTGGCCACCAGAGGCGCCACTCTACGCAGAAGGGCATTGATCTGCCGCGCTTGGTAGGGCAGATGCTCGTTCGTGGAAGCGTTTGCCGTCAAATACACTTGTTCAGATATTTGAATTCTCCGTGTTCTCGCTAACAAATGATAGCAGTGATTAGTATTGTCAATATGGTACATGATGCGCGTTGTCAAATTGCCCAAGTCATTTATTGTTGGCAATGTTTTTACTGAGGGTGTCTGTCAAGTGACGCGTGTGTTCATGACGCTCCTACATTTCTCGATTCCTGCATAGTCGCTTTCGGGCTTAAACCGAACATTGACTAATTCTAGATGACTGACGGGTTAACATATTTATTTATTTTTAGTTATTTTCAAATACTGCAGCCCAACGCAGGGCTATTGCAGGAGTTGGGTACATACATAGGAAAGAATAACAGTAACATCACAACAAGTTCTTCGTCAGAGCAAATATCGCCACCTCCTAAGCACAACCGGGTACATAAATGAGAAAAAAAATAGGTCAACAATGTCATTCAAGTGCCTCCAAAAAATCTGACATATTCATTTCACGAACCGAACCTATAGATCGTTGCAGTAGACAATAATTTTCGGAAAAAAACTGTATTTGAACATATTCGTACGAGCGAAGAATGGCCTTATGTTAAGATTGTGACCACGTCTAGTAGGCAGAGCATTAGCATACAGGATGTAATGGTCATTAGATAGACGGCATGATGAGTGAACATAAGAGTGCAAAAGTATCAAAGAGTCAATATCACGCCTAGTGCACAACGGAAATAACTTCAAAGATTTCATTGCAGATGAGGGCGAAAAATCATGGTCATAGCAATGAAAAATGAAGCGAACAGATTTCCTTTGGACAGGTTCAATTTTATTCACGTCACACACTTTGTATGGATTCCACACACACGAAGCGTACTCTAATATAAGGCGGATCAGTGTTTTGTACATTAGTAATTTAGTGGATTTTGGCCATGCAGATAATGTACGTCTGAAGTAACCTAATTTTTTAATGCTTTAGATGTAATGTAATATATGTGATGCGACCATTGCATGTTGTGTGTGAACATAACGCCAAGGTATTTGTCTGTGCTCGGGGAACTGCGCTAGAGGTTGCGGAGTAGCCGTGTTCTGGCTGCACGTAACGCTTATTTTCGGACTGATTGTCACTTCATTCTATAGTGCATCACGAAGCTGCAAATAAAAGTTCGCGTGCCAATAAACAAGCCTGTATATCAGGCTAACTTGGCATTAATAGCTTTGAAGTGCCTCTTGAGGGATATCGTTAGTGAAGCATAGCTTTAAAAATTAAAAGCGCAGATTCAGATACCAGAAAACGGAGAGAAGTGCTCGTGTTGTTTTCCTTCTTTGTCTTTGGTGTCATAATTTGCGCTTTTGATTTTGAAGATTAAAAAAATAATGAGGTCAAACTGCTGTGAGCTGCTTTTGCTAGAAGTCGGCCATATTGACTGGGCAGATCCTCCTGTCTTGTTTACATGCGGACAGTGCAGCAGAAGGCACGATTCTCGCTCGAAAACCATGTGGGCGGTGAGGCGCGCGTCCTGTGGCAATCCGAAACGAACGGAAAGGAACACGCCGGGCCAGCGCGATACCGTTGGCGAAATCATTTCGTCCGAGTATTATGCTCTTGCACTGAAAGAAATTTGTAGGAGCATTGTAAGTTATACCGTAAGGTCTTGCTTTTATTTGCTTATTTGAAAATGAAGATGATTTATCGGCCGACCGGTCAAGTTACTGTTCCGACGACCAAGCGCGTGCAATTTATATAGCTTTTTTTTTAACGCTGTATAGTTTTATGCCGCTGCTTTCTTTTCATCTGTTCGGGCTTGCAGCCAGACTGCTAGCTAGGTGGCGCGATACGAAAAAGTCCGCACATTCTCACGGCTCAAAGAATGCTCTGCGATTCGTACTTGGCGTACGAGCACAAACACGTATTTTGGTCGTGGCTTGAGGAATAGATCGTTTTAACCTACTGAACAAGTTTCGAGTGGCCAAGCAGCGGGGAAGTAGTGGCGAGCAACAGCGGGCCGACAAGGACGCAAGCTCAAGAGAGCGCCGCGGAGTAGATACACTGATGCATGTGGTGTCAATGTTTATACGACTTTTATTCACGCAATGTAAAGAAAATACGATCGGCCGTGCGCCGGCTCGCGTGGCCGGATTGCCTCACTGTCACGCGTCCCGCTGTCATATGCACTGTGCCCGCGCTCCACGCAATAGCCCACCGGCGTCAGCTATATGAAACTGGTGAACTTGTGCACCGTGCAGATCACTGGCGTAGCCAGGAATTTTGCTCGGGGGGGGAGGGGGGGGGGGGGGGCTCACGTTGCAGCGCGACCTCCTCATTGAATTTTTCGAACGACTAAGTATATGAATAACATGTATTACCGGTGACAATTTGTATTAGATGCTGTAAATCACTTCTTGAATGCTGCGCACTGTCGAGAACGAGTAAGAAATGTGTTTTTTCATAAAAGTATTATGTTGGCAGGCCCGCAAAATCTTTCCAGGGATAACTGTCCTCAATCTTTTCAAATTTTTATTTTTTTTTGTGTGTGTAAGAGGTACGGCAAATATCACGTAAGCTTCGGAACTGCATCAGTTTTAAACTGAAGAAGCGCCTGATAACAAAAAAATGAAGTCCACGAAATAACCAGGACGAGATCAAATATTTTAATACAGATTGTTTACGAAAAATGTTCATCTATCTGCACAAATGATGTGGCCAGGGAAAAACAAGAATGGGAAAGTACACCTCGAATACGGGCAAAACATAAGTCACCGTAAACAGTGCGCAGTATGCTTACACAAAACATCACAAATGTACATTTAAATATTCAGTCAATATACGGAACTAAGCAATGATCACTATACATAATGCCCAAAATAAGGCAAAAGAACATGCTGCACAATCACAGAAATTGATATGTCCTTGGGCCAAGCTGCTGTTTCGTATGCACCATGTGGACAGAACTATAAAGGAAGAGCGCAGAAATAACGAAAGAAAATATTTCAAAACTGTTTTAAAAGTGCGAACCACTATTGTGCACTCAATATAAAAGGAGGCTTGTCGCTTCTAGTTCAAAAAGCAATGAAGAACAAAACGGACAAATGAAAGTAACAAACAATGCCGCTAGTACTGCTTCCCAATAGCTGAATTTGTTTGGTAACGCCGTGTATGGCGACCTCTCAGTGAACAAGGTGAAGCTGTCGATTGGCTGTTGATGTCCACCTGATGCCCGTATTCGTAAGTTTATATTAGGTTTTAGCAGAGTGCGACGTTGGGCGAGTTGGTGCATAGCTTAATAAAATATTTGTGGCGCAACTGAGACAAGCAAAGAAAAAAGGAGAAGACAGGATAGGGTGTTAGTCAACTAGTTTATTTTTCTCACATCACCCAAATATATATGCTTTCAGATATGCGCACAAAGATGGGGCGCAGCACAAGCGACTATCACATAGCACAAAAAAAAAAAACTATCGCACAGCGGTATCTGAAAATAGGCATTCCTTCTTGTACAAAGTGATCAACGGGACAGTGACGCATTCATTCCCCTTCCTCGGTATGTGATATGCCTCAAGTACTTCACGTGCTAACGTTTCCCTGCTTCGTCCTATAACACGAGTTTCTCCGAACAATGGTGCGCAGCCGCACGAAGCACAATGGAACGGCAGGTGTGAACCCACACCATTCTTAATTGATAATATATGCTCCCTAAGGCTATCATTAACACAGCGACCTGTTTGGCCTATGTATGACTTGCCACAGCTCAACGGAATTTCGTAAACAACGCCCACCATGCAACGCGGAACTGGTCGGGCGTGCTTCTTTTCGCATGAAGGCTTGGCTTTTTGCGAAGAAATGCGGGCACAAAGCTTCGAGAGCTTGTTGGGTGCCGAGAAGACCACTGGAACGTCATGCCTGTTTGCAACTTTTTTCAAATTGTGGGCAATCTTGTGCATGTAAGGCAGAACCAGCGGTTTCTTTTTCGTGCACAACCTCGGGCTGCCTGCTGCATCCTTTTTAGCTTCCGGAGCAGAGATTCGGACACACTGGTTAAGACCGCCAATGGCAAACCGGCTGCCACCAGCCTTGAAATCTGCTCCTGAAAACTGTCGTCCATGGTGTGCTCGCACGACTTCAACAACGCAGACCGGAGACACATTGTCGCAAAGGCTCTTTTCACGGTTTTCAAATGTGCAGATTCGTACGGCAGGAGGTCTTTACGTGCACGGGGGCTGTACATCCAGCACGAATGTGTAGCGTTTAATGACAGGTTAATGTCTAAAAACTGCAAATGATTGTCTTGAGGTAGCTCATGCTCATTAGGTCACGGTGTTAACTGCTACAAGGTACAAAATCCCCACGGCCTTAAAAGGCGGTTAACAATATTATTGCGTCCGGGCTCATTGACCTGAACTCTGGAACAGAAGTGTATTTTCCTTTCGTTTTCGCTGATTTTTGTCCTGCTCGGTATCAAAGGACAGAGTTGACCCGGCGAGGACGCTTAGCGAAGCGGTCAATGACTTCCGACACGCTGATGTCGACATTTCTGTGGGCGTACAGAAGTGCCAGGCCAACCATGCGTTCCTCGGACATCTTGAAGCGTAAGTAGTCTTTAAGTAACCTCATGCTTGAAAACGTTCTCTCTGCGCTGGCAGTGGTCACTGGAAGTGTGACTAGAATCTGGAGTAGCTTGTACACATTCGGATAGAACCTGCTGTCGCAATGAGAGAGGGCATCGGTTCCGGTACTGGGGCGCTTGTTTGCTGCTTTGTTCGCCCACTTTGTCCACCATAGTAGCAGTTCTCCCAAAGCAGCCCTCGTTTAGACGTCATGCGCAAGAACGGTCAGGAAATTTTCTGCTCCTTTCTCCCGATCGTCTTGCATTGGTAGTATTGCGGATGGTACAATTACTGAAAAGTCCTTTAGAAGCGCCCTGTGCTTTTCGAATCGTTGGTTTAACTGGGCTAGTACCTGGTCCATGAACGGAATGAACAGGTCTCTGCGAAAATATTCTTCCGCGCTTTCGAATGCATTGCTTCCAAGCTTTTGCTTCCGGACACCGGCACGACGGCTAGTGATCTCCACATTCAGTTTTTTCTGTCAATGCTTGCACTTGTGCAAATATTTTTGAGAAAGAAGCATTCGCGTTCTTGCGGTCATTTTCAATTGTCTGCTGTACCGCTTCTACGTCGTCAGTGGCAGCGCTCATGTCGATACTCCTGGCCTGCAGCTTCTTTGACAGTGGCAAAGTCGGTGCTAACACGTGCTCCGCCACATGCAGGCTTACAAGGAACGCTGGTGACAAGAATGCCAACATTAGACTGTTTGCCTGCACTGGACTTTCGCCATTTCCGTTAAACTTAATCTCCTATAGAGCTGCGATCCACGGCTCAAAGAGGCTCACAAATGAAAGCACTGCATCGTGCTTCTCGACCCAGCGCGTTTCGCATAGTCCCAAAAGGCGCTGCCTTGTAGACTCAGGACAGCTCAAACTTATCATTTTTCGCAAAACGTGTGAGCGGCTAGAATATTTACGGGAAAGACTGACGTCGCCTTTAGAGTCCCAAAACAATTTCGGATGTCTGCGACGGAGCATGCCGCACACAGAACTAGATTAAGGGAGTGACTGGCGCAGTGAGTTTAGAGTGCGGCCGCATATTTCTCACGAACAGCAGCTTGAACACAATTCGTTTTCCCGGCCATAGAGTTTGCACCATCGTAGCCTTAACCACGGAGATGCTACATGTTAATTCCCATGTCTATAAGGAACCTTATGATGGTGTCGGTGAGGGCCTGCGGTCACTTTTGTCGTGAATTGGCACAAAGCCTAAGGACACTTCTTCGATTTTGTTCGCATCCTTATGAAGGTACCTTGCACAAACAGTAAGCTGCTCGATACCAGCAATATCCGTCGTTTCATCAGCAAGTACGGAGAAGCAGCCTGCAGCGTTTACTTTTGCGACTAGGCTTTCCTTGATGATTGCAGCAGAGGTTTCTATAATCTCGTTTTGTACATCTGGACTTAAATACGAGGCATTATTTGTGCAACTTTCCAAATGCTTTTTTTTTTAGATCTGTGTCGTCACAATCCGCTCGCATGCGAAGCAGCGCTCTGAAGTTGCCCGTATTTGTAGAGGAGGCTTTGCTTGAATCCATAGGACCACTGTCTCTATGGCCAGGGAGAGCCAGACCTCAATTGCCGCCCGCTAAAGAGAACTGTCTCAAAAATAGGCTGTAACTTCCTTCGGTCCTTCGGAACTTCCTTCGGAACCGCAGCGGTGGCTACATGGTTGAGCGTCCGCTTCCAATGCGGGAGGTACCGGGTTCGATTCCCAGTGCCGACCGGGAACCCACCGGTTTTTCCTAATGGGTAGAGGAGTACGCCGACCTGGCGTTCGGTTGTTTCTGGGTACTCATCTCGAAAGGTGGCCCCATAAGGTTCTGCAAAGACCCCTGGGCGCACCTTAACCCACCACAGCCTTGGTGAATAGTTGAGCATCCGCCTCTGCTGTGGGAGGCAGAGAATTGCTGCCGCCGGGTACCTACCGGTAAAATAGGGACAAGCGTTTGAAGAAAATTATTGGCTACCAGCTTAGCGTCAGTGTGATATTTAGTGGCTTCATGTGCACTGAAGACTTCGAGGGCGCGCTTCCACTTTTGAAATGGCTTCGATACGAAGGCCCCAGTGAGGGCATGTTGGCCCTTGCCAACCTCACTTCTGCTAAAAAGGACACACACTCGGCAAAACGCACCCTCTTGAAGCGCTGAGTAGCTAAGCCATCGGTACCTGTCCAGCCAAGCCACCTGAAACCTTCGTTTCTGCTTTAAATCGATCATAGACTTAAACATGTAGCCTGGCGGAGGAATCCAAGGAGAAGTTAGCAGTTGATGTGTTGTCTGATCATCCATTTTTGAGGCATCTGTGTAGAGCCCGATATCAAAGTTGCTTTTGCTAACATTTTGAGGGTCTGAAAAAGATAAATAATTAAATAAATATTAATAATAAGGCTGAAGCCCAATAAATCACCCCCCGGGTGACGCACCTGGAAGGTGATGTATGGGAGCACGAAAAATTTCGGGTGGGGGGGGGGGGGCTGAAATAAGCTCCCCCCCCCCCTGGCTACGCCCCTGGTACAGATGTGCCAACGACACTTGAATGCATGCGTGTGCTCTGTGCTGAGAGCGCACTGCTAGGAGTGAGCACCGTGATCGAGCAAAGCAGGAAACGTGTTTGAACACTCACAAGCAAGTTGTTACTGCAAACGTAAACATATAGAACACGAAACTATGATGTCCTCATTTCATCTTGCGGGGCACAAATATTTCGCATGCTGTCACAAGCAGGAACACTGCACAACCATCACCGACCTGCAAGGCGTTCATCCAGCATATTCTGCAGCGCAGCGGTTCCGTCCTGTCATGGTGCCTTAGCACGATTTCGCTGAGCACTTGAAATCCTTCGTCTGCTTCTTCAACCGCCGGGACAACACTGTGGAGCTTCCAACGCGGCACAAATAATGAATACTGTCTGCCAAAATTCCGCACGTGACCCACGGAAGCACGTACAGAAGAGCACATGCCGCTGCCACTAGACCTACACAGCAAGGCGCGCCACGTAACCATAGCAACGTCGCCATTGTGCGCAGTGGATATGGCCTCTATATGGCCTCTATTTCCTCCACACTTTTCTCACAGAGCGCTGATTGGCCAGGGCACTCCTCTGAGCTTTTCCTTCCTCCATGCGCGCACGCCATTTGTTGGGCTAACTGTTCCCTTACTCCTTTTTAGTGGAAGTTGTACGTGGTGGGACTTACCCCATTTCTGTGGCACATACGCGCTTATGATGATGACAGGTTTCTGATAGGCCGCACAGGTTTCCTCCACACTTTTCTCACAGAGCGCTGACTGGCCAGGGCCTCCTCTGAGCTTTTCCTTCCTCCATGCGCGCACGCCATTTGTTGGGCTAACTGTTCCCTTACTCCTTTTTAGTGGAAGTTGTACGTGGTGGGACTTACCCCATTTCTGTGGCACATACGCGCTTATGATGATGACAGGTTTCTGATAGGCCGCACAGATTTCCTCCACACTTTTCTCACAGAGCGCTGACTGGCCAGGGCCTCCTCTGAGCTTTTCCTTCCTCCATGCGCGCACGCCATTTGTTGGGCTAACTGTTCCCTTACTCCTTTTTAGTGGAAGTTGTACGTGGTGGGACTTACCCCATTTCTGTGGCACATACGCGCTTATGATGATGACAGGTTTCTGATAGGCCGCACAGGTTTCCTCCACACTTTTCTCACAGAGCGCTGACTGGCCAGGGCATCCTCTGAGCTTTTCCTTCCTCCATGCGCGCACGCCATTTGTTGGGCTAACTGTTCCCTTACTCCTTTTTAGTGGAAGTTGTACGTGGTGGGACTTACCCCATTTCTGTGGCACATACGCGCTTATGATGATGACAGGTTTCTGATAGGCCGCACAGATTTCCTCCACACTTTTCTCACAGAGCGCTGACTGGCCAGGGCCTCCTCTGAGCTTTTCCTTCCTCCATGCGCGCACGCCATTTGTTGGGCTAACTGTTCCCTTACTCCTTTTTAGTGGAAGTTGTACGTGGTGGGACTTACCCCATTTCTGTGGCACATACGCGCTTATGATGATGACAGGTTTCTGATAGGCCGCACAGATTTCCTCCACACTTTTCTCACAGAGCGCTGACTGGCCAGGGCCTCCTCTGAGCTTTTCCTTCCTCCATGCGCGCACGCCATTTGTTGGGCTAACTGTTCCCTTACTCCTTTTTAGTGGAAGTTGTACGTGGCGGGACTTACCCCATTTCTGTGGCACATACGCGCTTATGATAATGACAGGTTTCTGATAGGCCGCACAGATTTCTGTGGCACATACCCGTTTGTTGGGCTAATAGCACGTTCACATTGAGACATTCCGCGGCGAGAGAGCACGGAATCCGTTTCGGCGGCAGCCAGATCCACCGGAAAAGCCCTTTCCGCGCCGATCGGTCCCGGACGCGTGCTTGTAATAGCCAGAGCGCTCAACGCATGACAACGGTGACCTACTGGCTGCGCGCACACTGAGACGCCGCGGACTTCCGCCTAGCAACGGCCGCCAAGACGCGACGACGCACTCTCCTTCTCGGGGAGCTTTTCGCGGGAATTTTAAACGGTGAACGGCCCCGCCGGGCCCGTGGAATTTTCGTCGCCGCCTGTGCTTGTAAACTGCTACTGCTCTCGCGTTGACCGAAGACGCCGCCGTCGTCGTAGGGTTCGACTGTGCTTTGTGCATTTTGTTTTGTTATAACGGTGAACACGTTCGCCCATGAACATTTGTGTTGTCGCCACTTTTTTTGTGCCTTGGCGCTGCCGCAAGACGCGATCGCCCGTTGTGTTCTACTGTGCGTTTCTTTTTTTTTTTAACAGTGAACACGCTCGCCCTTGAATATCTGTGCTGTCTGCTGTGTCTTTTGAGCCCTCGCGTTTTCGCAAGACATAATCGTTGCTAAAACTGCTGCTTGGGCGAGTTGGATCATGATTAAGATAGATTTACCAGCGTCACGGAGCATTTAGGACGGACCATTTAGGAAGGACACACACACACAGCGCTGAACTCACAACTGATTTATTACTTCTGATTTATTACAACTGATTTATTACTATGGCGAGCAAATTGTTAGAGAGATTTTAGAGGCAGCCGAAATTCAGAGGCTGGGTGACAGATGTGTCAGCAGGCCCTCCATTTCCCTCTCAAATAAGGAAGTAAGCTACCTACGGCGCATGCCTATTCAATAATTTTTACCCTGTGCTTTCTAACGTTTTTCTAAAGTTTCTAACGTTTTAGTTTTTAACGTTTTAGGTCATATTTATCTTTCTTGTGTGGCTGCCTTGGCTTCTCTGGCTTTAACGTGTTTGCCGGTTGGTTTTAGGATCAATTATACTTTTCACTTTCATATCGGGGGCGTACTTTGTGGCGTAAGAATTTTCGACTGCGCGGTTACCTTCGGCTGATTGTCTTTTCGGCAAGCAGTTGTCACGGTGGTTTTCATCGCTTCTTTTCTTCGTGTTATCTTTCTGTTGCTTCGACGCGTGCCTAGAAAAAGGCCCTGCGTTCGAAGTAATAAATCAGTTGCGAGTTCAACGCTGTGTGTGTGTCCTTCATAAATGCTCCGTCTTTTTTTACGCTGGTAAATCTATCTTAAACATAATCGTTGTTGTGTTGGACTGAT
The DNA here is from genome assembly GCF_013339695.2 of Rhipicephalus sanguineus. Taxonomy (NCBI): domain Eukaryota; kingdom Metazoa; phylum Arthropoda; class Arachnida; order Ixodida; family Ixodidae; genus Rhipicephalus; species Rhipicephalus sanguineus. The sequence goes on along the minus strand of NC_051177.1, from coordinate 180,898,856 downwards.
TGCTTTTATTTTTTTTTTCGCTGAACACGCTTTCAGGTGAATATATGTGTTGTCGCACGTGTTTCTTGTGATCTCGCGTTATAGCAAGACGTGATCGCCGTGGGTTCGAGTGTGCGTTGTTTTTATTATTATTATTTTTCTCGCGGCTGTTCTTACCAACGCATTTCGCAGCCCTGCAACGCCGGTGTTGTACGGCTATGGCCACGGAAAACAGTGCATGTGAGACGTCGGCGCGCCGCGCGATCGAATGCGTTAAAGACAATGACAGCTCATCGCCTGACGTTGACGCGCTTCGGGCAAACATCACTGATAAACAAGACGCCTGCAGCTGGGGAGAAGATTACGGCTTGAAGACAAAGACATCGTGGGTTGTAGACTTCGTGAAGTCAACAGCAAGGTGTGAAAGGTAATACAAAAATGATGTTTCATAACTTCAAAAATAACAGGCGGCGTCTTCTGTGGTACGATTTGCGCTTGAAACCATTTCTTTATTCTTCCATTTCTCTCACACGGGCACGCCTGACATGGACTGACGGAACAGCGCTGCGCGGATGCAGTACATTGAAGGGCGGGTTGCGCGACTTGCTTACGTTACGGTTGGCTTCGTAATCCTCTGCAAGAAAACGCAGGGAGCATGCAAGTATTTTTTGTGGGGGTTCTTGTTGTTCATCCCACTGTCGCAAAAGTGGGGCATTTGCACACTTCGAGCGTAGGAGTTCCCTGCGTGGCACCCATTGGAAAGTCCCCGATTTCGTTGCTGCAGCGCTTGGTCAAGTGGCGTACACGATTCGGCCATTCGAACATATTAAATGGACGTGGTACATTCTGTAATTTGCAGTTCGATCGAATCTCGCGAGTCAGCAAGACAAGCGCAGCAATTTCCGACAATGAAACTACCCTTGAAATGCGACTACGCAAGCGGAAACTGTCACTGAGCCGCGACAGCGTGAGCGGAGCGGGCGGCGAAAATTGAGCAATTTGAACCTTTCGCGCCGTTCTCCAAGGTAACGCCAAAAAGAAAATTGGCGAAGCTCGCACTAAACCGCGCAAGGCTTGAAGCAGCAACTGGACGATTCTGAAGACTAATCTGGTTGCTTCTAGGTCATAGCAAGGTGATGCAAATTTTGATTAGGTTGCTTCTAGGTTGTTGCTACGCTTTAGCTAGACTGTTTCCACGTTGATTCGCAGCGCAGAGAGGTTGCGTTAAACCATAAACAGACAAAGACACGGCACGGTTGTCCAAACTCCAGAGACAGAAACTCGCGCTGCAAGCAAGCGTTCGCACTTCTCATAGATCTACGGGCGCGTCGTCGTTGGCGCAGGCCTTCCATCGCTTCGGTGTCTTCTCGCAGCCGCCGTTGCTTTTCCCGCTCCCTACTACTTCCTCGTTGTAAGTACTCGGGGTCTTCGGCTCGCCGCCGTCGCATCGCGGCAATTTCTTGGGCTAACGGCTGCCTTCTTCATTTTTAGTGGACCGGTGGCGAGTAGCGGTACTTACCCAATTTCTGCTCCACATAACCGCTTATGATGATGACAGTTCTGATAGGCGGCACAGTGGAGTACACTCATTTAGATGATGATAGCTTTCTCCGATCGACTCACAAGGAACGATTTGCTCAACAGCTTCGCTGTTAGGTTCTTTCATTTCATGACTCAAATAGTAACGCACAAGCAGTATTCTAGTGCGTTTCGTAATGCACGGAACGTTATTTTTCCTTATACGTAGTCTGAGTACTAGTGATTACTGTATTCCGGATTCTTGACGTCATCGGGCTCATTTCAAAATGTCCCACTGGTGGCACATATTGTGCGCTATACTCACTAAACTTTCTCGATTAGTAAAACACTGCTGCTAACACTGACGTTTTAGACGTTCTCATAAAATGTTATTAATTTACCTTTAGGGTCCCTTTAAACCAAACTTTCGCAATGACTTATTGAACAAACTCTGCTCTCTCGGCCACACCTTTTGTTTATGAAAAGGCCATAGGCCCGTCACATTTATGTCTTCTCATTTGTATGAAGGCGGGAAATGTGGTGTATGAGAATGTGTTTCGTGAAAAGGATGCATTGCAGTGGGCACAGGAGAAGGGACGCTCTCCCGGGTGAGTGAGGACGTGTCTCTGGAGGGCCTTTTTATGCGTAAAGGATGCATCGCAATGGACACAGAAGAAGCAACGCTCTTTTGTGTGAGTGTGTATGTGCACCAGGAGGCACCCTTTCCGCGAAAAGGATGCATCGCAGTGAACGCAGGAAAAGGGACGCTCTCCTGTGTGAGTGCGCATATGCTCAACGAGGTAGTATTTAGTCACAAACGATGCACTGCAGTGGACACAGGAAAAGCAACGCTCTCCTGTGTGACCACGGACGTGTCTCTCGAGGACCTTTTGCTGCTTGAAGGATGCATTGCAATGGACACAAGAAAAGGGACGCTCTTCTGTGTGAGTGCGTGTGTGCGTCACGAGGCTCCCTTTGCGCGAAAAGGATGCATCGCAGTGAACACAGGAGAAAGGGACGCTCTCCTGTGTGAGAGCGCATGTGCTCAACGAGGTAGGATTTAGTCACAAACGATGCATTGCATTGGACACAGGAAAAACATTGCTCTCCTGTGTGCTTGCGGACGTGTTTCAAGAGGTTCTTTTTCTGCGTAAAGGATGCATTGCAGTGGACACAGGAGAATAGGGGTTGTGCTGTGTGAATGCGCATGTGCGGCACGAGGTCGGCTTGCATCACAAACGATGCATTGCAGTGGGCACAGGTAATGGGACGCTCTCCCGTGTGCCTGCGGATGTGCCTCACGAGGTGGTATTTCTGCGCAAAGGTTGCACTGCAGTGCACACAGGAAAAGGGGCGCTCTCCTGTGTGCGTGTGGATGTGTCTCACGAGGTGGGATTTCGTCGTAAAGCATGCACTGCAGTGGACACAGGAAAAGGGGCGCTCTCCTGTGTGAGTGCGTATGTGAGTCACCAGCTTCGACTCCGCAGTGAATGCAGCTGGGCACATGTGGCACTGAAAGGGGAGCTCGCCCATATGTTTCTGAAGGTGTCTGTTCATCGTCGACTTGTCCAGGGTCACATAGGTGCACTGCTGGCAGGAATGCAGTCGACCTCGAACAGACGCCAAAGAAGAAGACTGCTCCGGGGACGCAACGGACAAGGAACCTGCAAATCCACCGAGAGCACACAAAGGTGATGCAAATTATATGCCATACACTATCTGGAACTAGACTGCTGCAGCAGGCAATACACAATGGTTGCTCATCATATAAGTCAATTAGATGATCACCTTGTCTCAATCAAACCAAAGCTACTGTTATGCAACAGTACACCGGCCCAGTACATTGGCATCAAAATATCTTGCAGCACATAAGTGCTATGCTTTATACATGCCAACACCAGGTGCCAAAAAAAAGCTGATTTAGATGTCATTCCGATGCTATATCTAAAGAGGCAAATGTGTTTGAATACGCGCCAATAAGCCCATTAAAGTACTCACTGGACTTTTGTTTGCATAGAAATATCCACAAAACACTGCACAGCAAAAGGACCATTTCATATTCTCACGATGAAGCATATGAAATAAAGTATGAGTGAAAGACGTTTTTATTAATGAAACTGAAAAAAATATGAATACCGTGATGAAAAAAAAAAATTGCAAGGATTTTAATGGCACCACGCTTTTTGGTGTTGAGAACTACAAGTCGATCAATGTCCATTAAATATGGCACTGTTTCTTTATTTAACGCGACAGTTTACACATTTACCACTAATGTTTGTATTCTAGCTGCTTCAATGAAAGCGTAATGATACCACGGAACGCAATGTTACTTATTCACCAGATGATGCCTGAGTCACTTACACACTCCCTTACGGATCATTATTTAGATCTTGCAATGTCAAATCAAAGTGCTATTAAAGAGCATTGCGTCAACTTATCTGCAAAACTGTTTCCTCAGCACAGACAATATGTGAAAAAACATGGTTGATCCCTCCGTCATTCGGAATAACACGAAAGTAAAGCACGCCCTTACAGAAGTAAATGAATGTTTACTGTACATTGACATAAGAGAGTTCGCACAATGTGTATTGATGTCTTGCAGCTATGGCACCGTTTAACGTGTATGCACCCACTTTGATGATTGGTGGCACATCTCCATCCCGACGACTAACGTCCATGTTAAATGATTAAACAAACCCTTGTGGTAGCTGTAGCAGTTAACGGTGAAAGCGTAATCAGAGAACGAGGTGTGACAGCCAGAAAAGCGTCGCATATTGGACGCAGAACTTGGTCGCCATCCCGCGGCATGTTAAAATGTCATTGAACACCACGGCCGGACTAGAGAGAAACGCAAAGCGCGTCGTGCCGCCCCGGTAGCCCGGCCGCGATTTTTCTCGGGGCGAGCGCGCGAGCGGGGAACGCGGTGTTACAGCCAGGTGAGGCAGGCGCGCGTCGCAGAGCTATTTGTGGTTTGGATTATAGCGTGATGCTATGAGCGAGGCCGACACTTTTACGACGCTTGGGCTAAGATCGCCACCTCGCGGTGCGTTAAGGCATTGACAAAATTGAACTTCTATTGAAGACGCGCCGAATGGGACGGACGTGTAACGCGTTGCAGGTGCTAATCGCGGAGGCCACAGTAATGACGAATTACTTTACCGCTCCCAGAGGGAAACACCACCCCGCCGACCGGGAGAGTGGTAGATATAAAAGGCGCGTTTGCAAAGCCCCTAGAGCCTGTGACCGTGGCGCAGTGGATAGCGTGCCTGGCATCCATTGTTGCGGACCGAGCGGTCATGGGCTCGATGCCCCTTTGAGGGAACTTTTTTTAACGCGAAAGTGTTTTATGCCGGGGTCCACCAAGACTTCAGTGACGTATTTCCGTCACGGAAATGACGTCGAAAAAATATACACAATCAGATGGCAAAGAAAAAAAGGTACCGTCAAAGGGCATCGAACCCACGACCGCTCGGTCCGCAACAGCAGATGCCGGGCACGCTATCCACTGCGCCACGGTCACTTTTTTTTTCTTTATTGAACTGCGCCACGGTCACAGACTCTGGAGGCTTTACGAACGCGCCTTTTATATCTACCACTCTCCCGGTCGGCTAGATGGTGTTGACCTCTGGGAGTGGTAAGGTAAAGTAATTCGTCATTGCTGTGGCCTCCGCGACTAGCACCTGCAACGCGTTACGCGTCCGCTCCATTCGGCGCGTTTCCAATAGAAGTTCAATTTTGTCAATGCCTTAACACACCGCTAGGTGGCGACCTTTGCCCAAGCGTCGTAAATGGTCGTAAAAGAGTCGGCCTCGCTCAGAATCACGCTAATACAAAGCAAAAATAGCTCTGCGACGCGCGCCTGCCTCACCTAGCTGTAACACTGCGTTCCATGCCCACGCGCTTGCCCCGAGAAAAATCGCGGCCGGGCTACCGGGGCGGCACGACGCGTTTTGCGTTTCCCTCTAGTCCGGCCGTGGTGTTCAATCACATTTTAACATGCCGCGGGATGGCGACCAATTTCTTCGTCCAATATGCGATGCTCTTCTGGCTATCACACCTAGTTCTCTGATTACGCTTTCACCGCTAACTACTACAGCTACCACAAAGGTTTGTTTAATCATTTAGCAGGGACGTTAGTCATCGGGATGGAGATGTACCACCAATCACCAAAGTGGGTGCATGCACGTTAAATGGCGCCATTAGCTGCCAGACAACAATATACATTGTGCAAACTTTCTTATATCAATGTACAGTAAGCATTCAGTTACTTCTGTAAGGGCAAGCTTTACTTTCGTGTTATTCCGATTCCTATGACGGAGGGACCAACCGTGTTTTTCTTTGCCATCTGATCGTGTAAATTTTTTTGATGTCATCTCTCATGAATACCACCCCGGCTAGAGCCGAGCAGGCCGCGGTGGCTCTCGCTTTACTTGACGAGAATAGGCATCAAATCTACACCGATTCTCGCGCGGCTGTCAGAGTCTTTGCATCAGGTTCCGTTTCCGCCGAGGTTGCACACATCCTAGGTGATAGAGTCATTTCCTCACACACCATCACGTGGTTTCCGGCTCATCTCGGGTCGCACTTATCCTCTCTGACTAACCTCAACGAGGTCGCCCACACCCGCGCGCGCGAGCTAACCCACCGCGCCGGGTTGGACGGAGGCGGTACCTCGGGGACTGGTCGGGAGGTCTTTCGAGATCCTTTATTCACGTTCAACGAGGTTTCTAAGCACTACCAGCTGTCTAGGCGAACGTTTCCTCTTCCGCACGAGAAACTCGCCAGGCCTCAGGCTGTCCACGCTTCGAATGCTGCAGACCAGGTCTTATCGTAGTCTATCAACCCTAAGTTCTTACACGGATGCTTTTGAACCGGACTGTCCCGATTGTGGCGCGAGAAGCAATTTAGATCACATGCTCTGGCGGTGACCCTCCTTACGGGGCCCTCAACGCCTCACTGAAGAAGGGTGGTGCTCCGAGCTAAGGAGCTCGAATCTACTACACCAGTTAAGGGCCGTCCACAGGGCCCACGACGCGGCGGTGAGGCTTGGCCTCCCCGTCCCCACGTGGGAGCGGCCCACGGCGCTGCCGCGCTGAACGGCTGCGGTGCTCCTCAGGACTATCTTAATAAAGTTCATTGTCTGTCTGTCTGTCATTTCCGTGACGGAAATACGTCACTGGAATCTTGGTGGACCCCGGCATAAAGCACTTTCCGTGTTAAAATAGAACCATGTATTATTAATTACGTAGTCTGAACGAGCGATTTGCGAGACAAGCGCAATTTCTTCACGCTGATGATTGAGATTTGAATGTTGGAGTGAAATGCATTATTTTCTTCCCTGTTTCAATAGACGAGAAGTGCAAAAAGTGAATAGTCAGTTCCATACGTTTCAATATAGCCAATGCAATGTAGCAGTCTAAAAATGGTCATATCACCATCACAATCCCAAGTTTATAATGGATTAGGCTGCAAAATAAGCGTAAAATGGTAAATGATTTCCAAGAACAGCCTGCTGCAATGTCGTTTTGGCAATATTCAAAGCATGCAACTTTTTGGTTGATAATTAGGGCGAATATAAACATGTGCAACAGTTCACATACCACTGTTAAAGCGAGCACAAACAACACAGTACACCCACACATACTTTTATCCTTGACACCAATCCGGCTTGAACGTTAGAAGTTCCTTAATCAATTACATTTTCTTAGCATTGTAATTGAGTTATTACATTTTTTTTACTTCATTTCACACAACTGGCTATCTGTTTCAAAAGACAGGAGCAATGTCACTGCTTTTTCGCTCACAACCAAAGACGCCGCAGCCGACAGCAGGAATTTCTGCGAAATGAGCTCTTTTAACACTATCGCGTTAATAGAGAGTTTTATTGCTGTGTTCCCGCGGGCTTGGGGGCGCGCGGGCCCTTGCACTCTTTTGTATTCTCCGTGGATGCGGCTGGGAGTGCAAAGGAACGCAAGAGCGTGCGTACGCAGGTGGCTTGGGGTCCCCAGCACTAAAACTCTCTAATATCCAGCGAAGGGACGTCCGCAGCCACTACGAGGTTTACTGCGTTCTTTACGAAAAGAAATCCTAGAAGTATACTGGGGAGCAGTGCTGCCGGTAACGCGTTACAAGTACGCCGTTACCGGTACCGCTTTACTTTTTTTCGGTAATTTAATAAAGTACTAGTTACCATTTCTTAACCGTAACGGGTAACGTACTACGCTAACATTTGTTGGTAACGTGAGGTATCGCGTTACTCGCTACGGTTTATTCCAATTATCCTGGAAGTCTTACACATAGATCCTTCGTCTCGCAGGCGCCGCATTGCCAGAGCTATCCTTATGACTCAGCCGCGGACTGCTGTCGGCCTGCCAGCTGTTGACAATACGAGTAACATCTAATGCGTACGTCGAGCGCCTATTTACCGTAGCTGCGGACGTTTTAACTAAAAAGCGAGGCATGCCGTCCGACGACAGCTTAGAAATAGAGCTGTTGCTTAAGTTCTACAAGTTGTAGTTGCCAGCAAGTTGTCCCGGCAATACTATACATGCCTTACACCTACGTCACTTGACGTCACTGCTCGGAGCGAGTCGGCCATATTGGCGAACAGCAGTTAGACCTTGTTCAGCGCTGCCTTGTAGTATCTGCGAGTTTCTTCGTGCACTATGGTTCTATGCGCAGTTGTATGCTGCTCTAATCGTATCGACAGCTGCAGAAGAAAAAAACAGCCCACTAGAATGCGCTTCTTTGAAATACCAGAGGTTAATTATTAAGGCCAGTGCGAGCGCACTAATAAAATGCACAGCGCGAACCGTCGGAGGACCTGGCTGGCGCGCACAGGGCGTGCGAATTTGGACGAAGAAAACCCCAACGTTCGTGTGTATGGTGCACACTTCGTAGCATGCAAGCGAAGAAGATAGGAGATATGAAGACACTAATTAACGCGGATGATCTTGTGTTCGGAGGAGAGCCGTCCGCGTTGTTCGACGAGACGAATCCAGGCTGGGCGCAACCTTCTATACGACTCGGCTACAGCTGCAAGCCTAGGCGTGCGCCCGGGGGGGGGGGGGGGGGGGGGGGCGAGGGGGCGCCCCCCCCTATTCCCCTAAAGGGGGGGGGGCAAAGCCAGCCGCATACATTGAAATAATAGAGAGGGGGGGCGCTGCGACTGGGGGGGGGGGGTTGCGCAATGTCAGCGCCATGCAATGACATAATTGGGAGGGGGGCGCTGCGACGAACCTTCGCCCCCCATGAAGGGGAACCCTGCGCACGCCTATGGCTGCAAGCATGCAGGCTCAGCGCGACATGGCGCGCGGAAAAGCGGCGTCACGAAAAGGGGCAAGCGGAGGCCGAATGGCACCGAGCACAGGCGGATGCGTGTTGATGAAGCTGAATGCGCGGCTCGCTCTCGGTGACTTTCCGCATGCAGTGACTAGACCGTCAGTACTACGTTCACACAGGCGAACTACCTCCCTCTACGTTTATGACAAAACGGGCAGCAAAGGCGACGCGCGATCGAAAAACGCGCTGCCGCGTTAGCAACTACCTGCACTCGGACGACAACTAAGCGCAAACATCAGCATTTGTTGATTTAGCAGCGTTCGTGCATCGCTATTTGATAACTTGGCGCTGTCGATTGGGTGACACGAAGAAGCCATCACATGCAACTCTACAGTAAGCATTAGATTGTAGGGGTGTGCGAATATTCGAAAATTGCGAATAACGAATCGAATACTGTTCTATTCGATTCGGCACTCGAATCGAATAGTGCATATTCGAAATACCGAATAATTTTCGAATAGTTTTCGAATAATTTTCGAGTAATCAGCGCCTACGACAAAACACCAAAGGAACGAAACGATGAAACATCGAGAGGTGATTTTTCTTGTTTAATTCGCTAAGATTCATGCAGCTGTAGTTTTTACGAGACTATCGGCGTCATATTGATCACCAGATGGAGCCGCTTTTGCTTATGCTTCGTACCGTGACGCACCATGAGTAGCGAACAAGAGACGACCCCGAGGAAGCAACGAAGTTCAGTGTGGAGCTTTTCTGACCGAATTGGGACTGGATCGTCAAAGTGTCGCACTTGTGGCTGCGGTTTGAAGACACCGACCAACACTACCATGCCGTTGATAAACCACCTGAAGCGCCATCCAGCTGCCCACAAAGAGTACAGCAGTCGCATCGCAGCCACCACAACGACGCCGGCATCAAAAAATGCCGGTAGTAGGCAAAGGACGAGTCTATGCCTAGGTTTTCTTCCGCAGCTAAGCGCCAACAGTACCCGCTCCCGGGAACTCACCATGAAAATTGGCTCATTTATTGCGTCTGGTCTGCACAGTTTTTCAATAGTGGAAGAACGAGGCTTTATTGCACTCATGAAGTGCGCAGTTCCGAATTTCACATTTCCTAGCCGCACAACGTTATCCCGGAGTGTCGTGCCAGAATTGTACTCTGCAACAAGACATGCCGTGTACGAGAAGTTGCAAAGAATCTTGAAGACTTGCGCGGCATCCATTGCAATTACGACGGATGGGTGGACATCACGCGCCGGGGACAGTTTTGTAGCTGTGACTTGTCATGTACTTAGCGAGGAATTTGAGCCACAAAACTTCGTGCTTGCGTGCCGGTCACACCGTGAGAGCCACACAGCAAGCAACTTGCGTTCCCAGCTTCAAGGAATTTTCATGGACTGGGGTATCAGTGACAACCTTCCATGTTTTGTTGTCACTGACAACGCGAGGAATTTTGTTTGCGCTATTCAGCAGGCTCCGTGGGTTCGCATTTCATGCTTCGCACATACTCTACAACTTTGTGTTGAAGATGCCAAGAAAGAAAGTATTGGCTTCGCCAACATGTGTGCCAAAGCGCGGACCATCGTCGGCTACTACAAGCGGAGCAGCACTGCGAGGGCAAGACTGCAGGAAATACAGAAGCAGCTTTCCGTTGACCCTCCACTTGAGCTCGTCCAAGATGTTCCAACGCGATGGAACAGCGAATTTGCGATGCTAGCTCGTCTGCTCAAGCTGAAGACTGCCGTGACGGTCGACCTGACCGAAAATGATTCGGTTGAAGACTTGACAAATGGAGAGTGGCGTCAAGTGTCGGCCTTTGTGACGACAGTTCTTCAGCCAGTGGAAGAGGCTACAACAGCTGCGTGTGCCGAGTCTTACCCGACGCTATTTTTGGTCGTGCCCCTCGTTCACTGCATGAAGCTGTTGCTTTGCGACAAAACAAGCGACTGTGATGAGTACGACTTTGCGCAGAACCTTCTGAAATCGATAAAAGCTAGGTTTCCGGCTGTAAGCACTACTGCGCCCCATTGTCTTGCCACATTGCTTGATCCACGTTTCAAAGATGTATGCTACGGTGACGAAGAAAAAGTGGAAGTGCGAGCTCTGGTGCATTCAGTGCTCAAAGAAATGTCTTGCCGTTCAGCAGACGTGGAGATGCCTGCAGACTGTAGTGCCAACCAAAGTGGACAAGCCAGTGAGTGTTCTCCATTGTGGAAAATTTTCAGTAGCTTGGCTGCAGGACAAAAAGAGGGTGCTGATCTATTAATGCAGGAATTGTCAGGTTATCTTGAAGCTCCTCTGCTGCCACGTCAAGACAACCCTTTTCAATGGTGGCAGAACGTAGGTAAGGCAAAGTACAAAAATATGGTGACGGCAGCAAAGCCCTACCTTGGTACTCCTGCAACCCAAGTGCCTAGTGAGACGCTTTTCTCAGCCCGCTCTAATACAGTTACCAGCAGAAGAGAGTCGCTGAGTTCGAAACACGTTAAGGAACTAGTGTTCTTGCACGGGAACTACCGATATTGTCCTAAAGCGCTCTGAGAAACAGAATTGCTTTGTGACGCTTTCAGCTTGACCAGCACGAGTTTGTGTAAGTAAATTTAGTACAAGGCAGATTTCGCAATACCGAAGTTCACGGAAAATCCACACATAACCCGTGTTATTTATCATGTGAGTAGTTTGCATTATGTAGGTGGCCCACTTGAAGTTTTGTTTCGTGCTTTGTAAATATAAGCCCTTGCGTGTTGCTCCGTGTAATTTTACTATCACTGCTGTATACAAAATTACCTCAATATACGTATTGTGGTGTTTTTGTTGGTTAAATAGAATTGTCATGTGCCTTGTTAACGTTTGTGAATCTCGTTTTAAATAGAACTTGCAATTCTAGGGTGATTTTCAAAACCTGAATAAAGTTTTTCTATCCCTTTCCATTCAAAATTGCTGCCTTACTATTCGAAAACTATTCGAATAATATTCGATTCGTATTCGTATTCGATTCGGTTTCATCACTATTCGATTCGTATTCGATTCGGTTCTGAAATTCACTATTCGCACACCCCTATTAGATTGCTATAATATTGCTTGAGTCCGGCACGCTCGTGCAAAGTTTTCTAGGTAAATTCAGCTAAAATCGTACGTTCGGTTAGAGGTGTTATGCGAAATATAAATATGACGTTCCTTTAAAAACATTATCGTTCTGGTTTGCTGCAAGGGCGCACTGATTCAAATTTCTGACCCTGGAGTAACGGCAAAAGTAACGTGCGTTACTCTTTTTCGGTAACGGAAACGCGTTACCTTTTAACTGGGGGTGTGCGAATATCAAATTTTTCGAATACGAATCGAATACGAATATCCACCATCGAATATCGAATCGAATATCGAATATCAAAGGAAAAATGCCTCCACAATAACGATATTTTATATAACATGTAGCTATTTGAAAAAACAAAAACATTAACAGCCTGACTGGCAACACAACATACATTGCTATCTCCAGAACACAATGCCCAGGCTAGCACAATGCAAATCACAACACAAGCAAATATCACGGCACAATGCAAGTAATGACTACATGTTATCATGAAGAAATATGAGTTGCTCCACATGATCAGGCAGCAGGCTCTCTCTTGTAACAGAGGCACCTCCCCCCCCTGCCCCTGAAAAGGCACGCTCGCTTGGAACAGAAGTGGCTGGTATAGGGAGTTACATGGGGCAAAGCTTTGCCAGAATGGGGTATCTGAAGGTGCCTACAGTCCGCCACCAGTCACGTGGGTCACTGTCTTTCTTCAGAAGTGGTCCCGCATAGTGATCGAGTGGTAGTGCGGCACGTTACGGCCGCATAATATTGAAAATGTACGGTTACATGATCGCCAACAGCGCTGCAGGTCGGAGATGCACCAGCAATAAATCATACGTAATGGGGCCTCGTCGCAGGCAGATATCGTGCCTCCGTGTACTTACGATGTTTATCGCTCCTCTCGGCAACGTTTTTAGCGATACGAACGCAGCAGAAATGTGGAAGACGAGTTATTTTATGCATGATAATCGAATCGCATATTCGACCTTTTCGAATATTCGAAGTTATCGAATATTCGAAACTTTTCGAATACACGATTTTCGAATCGAATACGAATATTTCGAATGTAATATCCGACGAATATTCGAAGCTTTCGAATATTCGCACACCCCTACTTTTAACGCGTTCCTTTTTCGTTAGCGTAACGAGTAACATTTTTAGTTACATTTTTTTTTTCGGTAATGCATACAACAATGCTGGGGAACTGGCCTTTGAGCAGCGGTTGGAAATATGTGAACAGATTAACGGAACAACAACTTCAAGCAAAGCGTGAGGTATCATGAGATCCCTTCTGGGCCGGCGCAAGACATCTGTACGCAGCACGCGTTGTACTGAAAGAAGGCATCACCAGTGCAGAACTCTCAGAAAAACCAGCAGACATCTTTTAAAGACAACAGTCTTTCTTCGGATACTTAAACGGAGAAATTTTGGTCTGTCTTTCTGTCTTTCTGTTTGTCGGCACGTCACTCGATTCAGCCACTCGGCCAAAGTTGAACCACTTGCCCAAGGGCCAGGCATCTTGAACGGCTCACTAGGTTCATACTTGTGTACATTGTCGATCAAAAAACAGACATTACTCATATCTGAGGCACAACATCACTAGGCAAGCATTAGGTGGTGTGTTCCTTTAATAGAAAATGCATACATACGTAACTCTAAAGACCCTAGTTTCTTAAGCTGCGCTGAAAATGCGACTGCGCGTTAAACTTGACTTCCTCCGTGCCATCTGAACGAGCTCATTGTTGTGTTTCGGTTTCGGTTCTGTATTGCACTGTACGAATGCCATGGCGCGCCGCTCTGGCATTCCTGTTTTAGCCAGGCGACGTGTAAATAAAAGAGTGTGTTGAGAGTACTCGTTGAGTGCGGACGTTTCTTCTGCTTCAGCGCTTCGCGCCAAACCACATCTTCGGGCTGGCTGGCGTCCCCGCCGGTCGTGTTTTCCACAGACAACTGTTGCCACGCAAAGAACCCGTGTCAGGGATGATGGCCGAGCGGGAGACGACGTTTTAAAGCAACCTTTCACGGTCTAGGCGCTACGGTAGCGCCTGGTATAGCGTCGACGGTAGCGAGGACTTGCCGCCAGGAAACGCGGCAAGCCATCCGAATACAAAGTTGTGGCGCTCATTTTTTGCGTTTAGTGTTATCTTCACAACCGGCTTAGTCTTTTGCAGGGAACCGTAATCTCCCCTACGCTATTCAATCTTGTCATCAAGCCTATTTTCCTTTAAAGGGACACTAAAGAGAAACAATGAATTGGTTTAGATTGATAAAGTGTGCTCGGAGAACTCTTGTGCAGTTTATTTCACCACCATAGGTTTATTATTAGAGGAGAAAACCAAAGTTCAAAGCTTCATTTTGAAATTTCGCGCCGAACTTTGGAATTCGTGACGTAAAAGATTTTAAAGAGCATTTAACGTATTTTGGCGCCACTGGCTCGACGAAATTTCTATAAACTCGTTATGTCAAGTCTCTGGCCCCCTCAGAGGACATCATACTTCGATTTAACCGATTAGGGACTACGTAGGCCCAAGCAGGCGCCGTAAAAAATATGTGAAGTCACGGCAAATGGTGCGGGAATTCCAAGGTGGCGTCGCCACCTGTATTTTCTTTTTCAGCATTTTCTCGCTTATTAAGCGTCTTCTCGCAGCAAACGTGGTGTTTTTGGTATCGTGGAAGACTAGTTTACTAATGCGAGAAAAATAGTTTTGCTCTTTAGTGTCCCTTTAAGACTGGAGGAAATCGAATGCATTGGGAATGTTACTCATGCTGAAGATGTGACGCTATATGGACTATACGAAAGGTGCGTTCCCTTGAAAAGCAATAGGAGTACATGAAAATCCAGCTAACTAGCATCGATGACTTCGCCAGAGATATTGGGCTCACACTGGCCCCAGAAAAGACCGACTTTCTTGTCATCCATGGGGCAAAAGGTAAAAGGCAATCGACGAGGAAAAAGCCAGCGTCCATCTCTCAATCGGACAGGCACCCATCCTCAGCAAGCATGTGATCCGCGTACAGTCAAACCTCGTTAATACGTCGCCGTTTTAATCATACGAAGGGTTGAAACGTAGTCACGACGAATGCCCGACCGAGTCTCATTGAGACTAATGCATTCGCTCACCGCATAATCAGTAGTGGTTCGTCCTATGACTTTACTGGTTATTGTTTATACTTTTTTATTGCTATGCATACGCCACCCTCTCTGCAATGTATTTATACCTGGAGGGTACTATAAATAAATCAATACACGTTAGTGCGTATACACTCGCAGGGTACCGCGATAACTTTTTGTAAGATGAAGTTGACTGCGCCGCTGAACTTGCCGACACCAAAATATGCTGCGAAAGGTCTTCCATCTTTTCTATAGAAGTGCGGAGATCGGTGGATGAACGATTCTGACTTTCGCGCGACTTCCGCAACGCCTTTGCGGGTAAGCATCCGGAAAGAATAAAGGCCAGATGGCGGCCACCGACGAATGCGCCAGTATGACTAATGGCCGCCAAACATATCACCTTCAGTTACCTGCTTGGGCACGAGCGTGGCGCAGCACTACTTGAAGCCTACTGCCCGCTTTTGATAGGCGAAAACCAGAGCGCGCTGAGCCGCCGATCGCTGAGACCTCCTTGTGCGGGACCGTGTTCAAGTGCACGCCGCTTTGCAGTTCAGCGTCGCGGGTGGCGGCCGCCGAGAAACGTCGCTGCACCGACACCAGGGAGCTTTAGAATAGCGCACGCAAAACTTTGCGTTAGCGTTTAGAGCGTTTAGACCGGAATAATGGGTGTTAACTGCGCATGCATCCTCCCGGTAAACATGGCCGCGCCGCCGAAACCGATTGCCGTCCACCTCGAATCTAGCAAGCGGCCGTCGTGCGCTCTGTAGCTCCTTAGCTCCGAACTGACGCTTTTATTTGCTTTATATTCACGCCCGTAAGCATCGACAACAAAACATTCGTGTCGATTCGGCACCGTTTTCGAGAGCCATACTAAAAAAATCAATGCTGTAGGCTTAGCCAGTAGCAATCCTGGAACCTCGGACGACTGTTAGTTGTTTTTATCCTCCATAGCTGGTGCCACTTGAAGTGGCGGCAGCAATGGCACACGCTATCCGGTATTACGCTATACCTTTGCATTACCGGAATACCGAACAGACTAAAAAACGCTTTTGTCACTACCCCGCATGCCCATCCGCTATCCTCTTCGGCAGGGGCGTGGCCACGGGGGGGGGGGGGGGGTTGAAATCCCCCCGAAGATTATATATACCCGCACACATAAAAACGCACGCACGAACATAACGTATGGTTGAACCTCCTCCCCCGGAAAAAAATTTCTGGCTACGCCCCTGCTCTTCGGTACCCAGGAAACGTACGCTATCTTTGGGTATCCTACTCTAAAACGAGGCAGTTTTAGAACAGGGTACGCGCTCTTTCCGTACACACGCTTTGCCTGTCTTTAGGCAGTTTTAGAATAACGTACGCAAAGATAGCATTCGCTGCGGTCGCCCGCTATTTCCGTCACTTTACGGGGGCCCACAGGAGGATTTCGTACGACGCATGCACAGTGGCGACAAACGCTGACGTAAAGCTTTGCGTACGTATATTCTAAAACTCCCTAGCGTCAATGCAGCGAGGTGTTACAGTCCGGAAGATTTCACGATTTTTCAGGGTCCGAAAGAGGATATATCATACGACTATGACGCATGCACGCGCACTGGCGAGAAACGCCACTGCGAATGCTTCATACGCATGCGCGGTGTCTGTCTAAATATGTGTAAAAATTGTCTCATTTTAGTTTAGCGTTAGCGTGATAGCGGGAATTAAGGAAATAGTGTTACCGTGTCGAAAACGTTCGTTGCGGATAGCGCGTTTCAGTGTAGCCGGATAGCGTTTGCGTTCCTAAGCAGTGGCTGGGCCGTCACCGAAGTATGAATGCGCTAAAAAAATGAAAAAAAGAAAAGAGAAATACTCGCCTGTATCTCCGCATGCAGCACTATTGCTATTTTTTAGTCATAATAAAAGTATATATGAACCACGTACTAAAACCGAGAATTTATATGTTGCAGATTTGTTTACACCGATCTTCTTGTTTGGTTTACGAACGTTCGAAATGGTGAGCTATACCTCAAAAGCTGGAGAGTGTTGATTGTTTTGATTAGTGATGACACGCGCAGGCTTTGTGCTGTATCTTTATATGTTGTTCTCTCGGTTTTATCGATCCACTGTTATTGTATAAAAAGCATGTGCGATCGCAAATAAAACCATTAGTTGCAAGCTAGCGCTCTGTGTGTGCGTCCCTCTTCTCTGTCCCTGTCGTGGTGTGCTACGCCATATGAATTATGATTCCGAACTAACTAGCCCGGCAACGTGATTAATTAGCAATCATCTGGGCTCTTCAGGCGTATTGTCCTTAAATCCTGGTACAGCTTAGAACGAAATGTTCTGATTTCACAGGCACAGCGACGTAAAGTCCCAGAAGAATAACGACTAGCTCGCGCAATGCTATCCGCGCCGTCGAAACCACAGGAACACATATGTGCAAAGAACCCGAAGAAATTGAAACACACAGCGACTGGTACTATCCCAGGGATGTAACAGCCCAAGCACGACATTACACCGTTGTAGCGATCTCTTCGCAGTATCCAACACCTTCGACATACCTCCTCTCGTCCCCTAAAGCGCCGACACCCCTCTTCGCCTTTAAGAGTTTGACGCGATAGCGATAACCGCATGCACGCACACGCACACGCACACACACACACACACACACACACACACACACACACACACACCACACACACACACACACAGAGTATATATAGCGCTTGTCGAATGGCTGCCGCAGTGTTATAGTTAACCTGCCGAGAGGGGCTGAGCCCCTACTTAAATGTCGAGGAGGGGGCACTAACCCTGGTGGCCTAGACACCTCAGACGTTGACGTCTACAGCCCCTGCAACACTGGGGCGGACCTCAAAGACCTCATCTGAGACTGCTCGCTGAACGCAGACCCCAGACAATGCCTTAATCGCCCTGAATGGCAACCGCCTTCTTTCCAGGACCGCATACAACACGGGCGCAGCATCGCAGCGGCCGCCAACGAGCTATGACGGTCGCTGCACGAGTACCTGAATGAACCCGAGGCTCCAACACTGGTAGCAGTCTTCATCTCGGGCGTGACAGCCATGGCAGCCGCTTGCAAAACGCACATTATTTATTGTTCCTCCTCAGTTCGCCCTGTTTTTTTTTTCTCCCCCATCCCAACGCGGATCATTCAACGCCGCTCTCCAAGAGGAAAAACGTAAATAAAGACGTGTTAACAACACCCAACGCTGGCGTTTTGTAGAACGAAGCGAGATGGAATCATAAAGTGAGCTGGCAGCCGAACGCGGTACAACATTCCGATTTGCTGCTATATTATTCATTGCTTCGCTCTTGCCGCAAAACAATCAGTTTTTTTTTATCTCACGGCAAATGCGGAGACATACCTGAAGAAACAGATTCAGGCTCTGTTTGTGTAGCACATGTTGACAGAATTTTCTTTTCATCCGCTTGTGATGCTTCGTGGTGGATTAGTAGCCGCACTTGAACAGATTTATCGGTGACACGGCCCGGCTCACACGCTGGCCCTGATGACGTTTCTACAGCTTTTCCCGACTCACAAACCAGTCTCGGTGCTGCCTGATGTACTGGCTCTGCTGCGATGTCACCCTGAAATAAATCGGCTTGCGTTGTTGCGAGTGGTAACGCTAAAGATCATTGCCGAGAAAAGAAATGAAAGCCTTCTTACATTATCTCTTTTGCTACAGAGACTTGGTTTTGGCGTGTGCCCGATGGTTCCGTCTTCAGAGAACAGCCGTCCAAAAATCTGCAACAGGGTATGAAAAGATGGGTTACTGACACATACGCAACAAAACGGGTACGTATGGCAATTATTAGGTTGAATACTTTTCACACGTGTTTACAAGGATATGCACCCTCTCCGAAACCACCACTGAAGCTTGTGCATTTTAGGTTAGGTTCATGCTTCCGTTGTTCGACGATGTGTCGCACCGATTAAGCAACAACTCAAAGAGGAGGAGGAGACGTTGAGGACAGAAAAATACGCTATTTATGCAACCCTAAATGGGAACACGTTTCAGCATCTGCAGGTGAATGGGTAGAGGGAAATATAGATTGGAAGCGGAGAGTGGTGTCCATGGCCGAGGACGCGGTGGGCGGCTTCTGGCCGGCTGTCCAGTCCAGCGTCTCCCACGAAGCGAAGAGCCGCACTGAAGACCTGGGTGTGACAGTGGGCAGGAAACACGAGGTCCCTTGTGTAGCCGCGGGTAGACCCTGGCGGCGAAGTTGCGGCGATCAATGCGACTCGTTCAGCATGAAACGCGGGGCATACACACAACAGGTGTTCGAGTGTTTTATCTGCCCAGAACGCAGTGCAGGCAGGTGACGAGGCTATGCCAAGGCGATGACGCCGAGCCGCAGGCCAGGAGCAGCCGATACGTAGAAGCAGGAGGAGGGACCTCTTGGAGAGAGCCCGGTCAGGCAGCCGGGCCGGTGGTTTCTGCCTAGCTACTGAAGGGTTCGCGCCGTCGTGCTACAAAGGAAGTGATACTGGCCGGTTGAACTAAAAAATAAACGTTTAATAACACTAAAAGAACTATGCGAAAGATACACGGTAAAATAACGTGGGCACATGCACTCGCCCCTAACCTTGGCCCCGGCGGGGCACACCCCTCTCGCGCACACAGCGTCGGGCCGCGCTGGCCGCGCCACGGCTGCCGCTTTTAAAGCCCGAGTGTGGGCCACGCGCATCACTGGTGCGCATCACGTGTCAAGCCAGCCTGGCGATGCTCGAGATTCCCACACATCCCCCCCCCCCCCCCCCCCATGACGAAAGCGTTCGTGGCAGGTGTCGAAGGGTCGTTCCCTTCGGGTAGGACTCGGCGGCCGTGTCGGTTGACTGCAGTGCCGATGCTACTTTCACCTATGAGTCCGGTCGTCGGATGCAGTCAGCTGGTGGTTGCTTTGAAGAGTCTCCCGGGTCGTCACGTACCGGCATATCACAGCCCGCCTGGGAGCCGTGCCGGCTACTTTTCGAACGGTGACGGCTGTCGTTGCTGCACTGCTGCGAGGGTGGTTGCCATCCTCCATCTTAGTAGGGGTCACTGCCAGACTCCGAGCAACGCCATTGACTCCCTGGAATGCAAGTGCGACTAGACGTGCGACTAGACAGTTTTTAACTTTCTGTTGCTAATTCAAGATGTCGAATTAGCAATGCAAAAGGCGTGAAATCATTACACCAAAGTCAAGGGCGACATCAATGCGAGAAACTTCGGGTGCGCCAACTCAACCGTTTCCATGCGTGTACGTCCACAGTAGCACTGTTATTTGTTAAAGATGCAGAACTGCAAGTTTAACAGCGGCAGCCACCCGTAAAATAGTCTTCAGAAAGCATTGAAATAGGAAGTGTACAGGGAAAATGCCCCGATTGAAAAAGAAAATTTAGGAGGCCTTACCCTATCGGAAAAGTGGGGTCAAGCGAAGCTTGGCATGTGCGTGGCGGACCCAGGGGCGTGGACAGAATATTTTTACGGGGTGGGGGGCACGGGCCCGGCCACCTCCTGGCTACGCCACGGGCCGCACCTACTACTATTCTTTCTATCGCATTGCGCTTCCTTCCTCCATGCCGGGAATTGGACCTTCATCCACGTGCTTAGCAGGGCAACACTTCACTTGCTACAGGCAACAACGACGGTCATGCGTTCATATCCACGCAACAATGAAATGTGCCAACGTGAAATGACAAGTGACCGAGATAAAAGACGAGATTGCCACATCAGAAACGGCTGACCGCCAACAAGCTCACCATCGAGAAGGCATCGTCGCTTAGCATTACGCATGTGACCCATGCACCTACGAGGGCTGCGTGTGCCTACACCACGGTGTAACCTGCACCCTTATATCTGTACGCTCGCCGGCGCCGGGATTTTCGCGCACTACGCCGCCACCGAAATACGCGAGTCACAAAAGCTTTGCTTAAAAAACCAAGTATATTTCGTAATGTTGATGGTTCCAGGCGTAGTACAGGGCTCAACGTAAGATAAACATTAGTGATCATGGGTTAGTGAAGACGAGGATCACTCTCAGCTTGAAGAGGACAAGAAAATATTTAACAAGAACACGCTACCCAGGGGCGTAGCCAGAAATTTTTTCGGGGGGGGGGGGGGGGTTCAACCATACATTATGGATGTTCGTGCGTGCGTTTGTATGTGTGCGTGTATATATACACAAGCAAAACTGAAAAAATTCGGGGGGGTTTGAACCCCCTCAACCCCCCCCCCCCCCTTGGCTACGCCACTGACGCTACCCTATGCATGTATTCAGGGTAACAATAGTCCGCGCGCACGAGTGCACTCACGTGGTTTTGTTTCATTTCGCTCTCTTTAAACACCGGAAAAAATTACCACGCAGCACCTACACTGTCACAAGAAATGGATCGGTCGTTTCGCAATGCCACCTGCAACGTAATTGATGCCCTGTACAACGGCTACTTTGTTTCATGCCTCCTTTTATCGAAGAGGGCATCGCAATCAGGTGCGCAAAGGTGCCGATGGGTATCTGGCGGCATACTCCCACGATTGCAGTGATGGAAGCGACATTTTGCTTTTTGGAGCACATTCTGGAGCAGAAAAAACGCTAGTTCGGAGCAGCTATTGGCATTTTCGGAGCAGATGGCAAAATATTCCGAACGACCCCTGGAGTTTAAAGCATTATTTAAGCATCTCATAAGTATTATTACTTATTAAATATATTGTACATACAATTGTCATTGCGAATTGCACAAAAACAAGTAATTAAGGAGATGGGTGGTCACTGAACACCAAGTAAGATGAGCTATATACTTAAATTTTTGGGGACTTGTGGCAGACGTAACATAAGACCGATAAAGCTGAGTCCCAAATTATAAAAGAAACCACAGTCATGTACAAGTTTATAATCAGTAATAGAGCAAAGCAATCTGTTAGTTTCATATTTCCCAAAATAGCCTGCATTTAAAATTTCAAAATGAAAAAAAAACAAAAACAAAGAAGAAACTAAGTGTGGATAGGTTGAAAAAACAGCCTTGCCATTTCTTGCGGCAAAAATGAGGTCGGAGCTGACAAAGTGATAAATGTGATCAGTCACACATCACAGTTGTCCTATCAGTAAGATATCGAACTAATCTCACACACATTTTACCAAAATAGAATGCCTGTCAGGTACAAATATACAGCTAAATCGGATATAGGTATATCAACAATGCCACTACTTGTGGCATTGTCGATATGTTAGTATGGAGCTAGTATATAAACTCCATACTAGCATACTATACTCGTGGACAACTTTTCTTGGCAATGAACGAAAGGCTACGGGGGCAGAGCTACTGCACAAGTACTGACCTGAGAAGTAGCCCGGTTTGGCACGCGTTTCGAATTTAGTTTCAGTTCGTGAACCTTCCGTATCTCCTGTGACGGCTGTTCAATTATTCGAGGGGCGATGGTCGAATAATAACATTGCATACTATATTTGCTTCGTTTGCATAGACAGCCATTTGTTAGTGAAATTCGTCACAAGCTCCTTCAGCGAGTCATCGGAAAAGCTGGAGGGTTACGAGCGCTCACCTGAAGACAAAGAAGCTATTTTGACTGTGAGGCACATGTAAAAAGTGCGACGTTTTCACACGTGCAAAAACGTGAAATGACACTGCATAAAGTAAAACAAATATAAATTTTATAACTCCTTTGTGCATGCTGCGCCTCTTTTCAAACAGTGTCCCGTAGAAAATAAGAGCAATGTTGTTTTTTATTCTCACACAGAAAACATGGACGCAATTGTGGGACTATGTTCTTCAGTGGTAGCACACGCGTAGTTTGGCTCTGCAGCCTTCTATTCATTGCTAAGAAAAGTTGTCCGTGAGTATAGAATGATAGTAGACAGCTTGTTTTACAGCGAAAGCTGTTATGAGATCATTTCACCGGCCGTTTTTGTAGCCGTAGTCGTCCGCCGCCGCCGCCGGTGTCCGTAACCAGTATCGCTCGAAATAAGAAAAAAAAAACGAAATATGAAAAAAAATTCCATAGTGGAACGAGGTTCGAACCTGGGCCCTCTGCGCGGGAGCCCAGGTGCTCTGCAAACTGCTCTGCAAAAAGGTCCTATAGGGCTGACGCGCTGGAGTTCAACGTTACTAGAACAAAGTTTAAAAGCTCCGCCGGAGAGGCGGTCCGCGTGGCGGTCGTGAGAACTAGTGGCGCTGCAGTCACGTCTAGCTCCCGCGGCTGGCGCTTGTTGTGATCGGCGCCGCCGATGTACGAGCGCACATGGGTTGCAGCATCGTCTGCGCTTTGTTAGCTCGTCATTTTTGCGACTGTTCTTGACCAGGCTTAGCGTCTTGCACGAATACACGTGCATTATGTACGAAGCGTAGCGAGAGCGAACAGATTAACAGCGGTATGCCGACTTGCTTTGCGCCGGGCTGCAAGAGCGGCTACCGCAACGACGACTCCGCTTCACGACACTTCGTCGGACCTGCAAAAGACCCTACGCCATTCAAGCTTTGCATCGCAAAGATAGAAAGCTTACTGCGAAATGCAAGGTCTGTGACGTTCATTTTGAGAGTGTCGACATTGTATCGTCGTGTCGTTGCGGGACAAGAAGTTTTGATCCCTCGTGGAAAGTGGGAACTCGCGCCAGGTGCCGTGCCGCGCTTGTTCCCAGCACTTCCACCCCACATTTCAAAGCCAAAATGTTGGGGGTTTAGGCGCAAATCCCCTCAAAACGCACGGCGTCCCGCGAAAGCCCAGTGACCAATTTGGAGGAGCCGCCAGAAATAGAACAGCAAAACGAAAGGCAGGCGATTGCATATATACGCTACCGAGAATGAGAGTTGCATCACACTGACATTCGATCAGTTGTCAGCTGTCGCTATGCCTTCGAAGCAGTGGATTTTCTAGAGATTTTACGACGAGGTATTGAACAAGATGTGCGGAATATTTTACACTCGCCAGCTCGGGAACGGGCTGCTCAGCGCAAACATTTGACACGGTACACATATAGGAAAGACGAGGACCAGCGCTGGTCCTCGTCTTTTCTGTGTGTACCGTGTCAAATTTTTTGCGCTGAGCAGTTTAATAATGAAATACCAACTAGCCAAATCCCACACTTTGCTTCGGGAAGGGAGACTTACTTGTGCAAAAGATAATTGTAGTTGACGAGCCAATTTAACTGCGTAGTGAACGGCTACAGCACGAAACGCAAATGGCTGTCGTACAGTGTAAGGAGTGCTGCGGGCATGGAACATCTGCTCGGTGAAGTTGAAAAACTGAAGTTGAATACTGACGACTCTTCTAGCGACAGAGTACGCGCGAATAACTGCTCGGTGCTCACATCACGGCCGATCTGTTCGAATTGTTTAAGGCAGCGTAGAAGGATGCGACGTAGAAAGATGAGACACCGAAAATACAACTATCCGCTGAAATAATTGCACAGAGAAGACATCTATTCGATGTAATCGCACACTGAGGTTTCATTTACCGAGTTCTCGTAAAATTTTCCGATTTTGGGTCAGTATCCTTTTAACCGTCGCGAAAACGTGTCTTGTAAACATTGCAAAGCATTGATGATGTTTTTCGAGAAAGTTTTTTTCAATAAATTGTAGAAACATGAGTACTGTTTTTCTAGAACGTTTTTGTATCTCGAGTAAGTACGCTTCTTTGTGCACTATAAAGGCTTTTACAAATGTGTTGGGTTGTTCTTGATCTAGATAAGACGGCAGCGGCTAAAATTATGGTAATAGTTATAAAAAATACTCTGAAAACCCTCATTCGCTTAGAAACACCTATGCTTGGAAGTTAAGCGCAATGTAGACAGCTAAAATATTGTCAAAGGGTCGTGAAGTCGACGAAGGCAGCAGTCAGCAGGTCCGAGATGAAACTCTTTATTTGGCCGAACTTTTGGCCGGGAAACTGAAAGTCAAACTACAGCAATACACTGATGGCGGCGAACAGAGCGTCGACCGCCGATCAACTGACAAGCAGTCAAGCGCGTCGGCTTTTATACAGGCGCTATCGAACTTTCCAGCGATATCGCTGGTGGCGGCGTTATCTCTCGACAAAGCTGGAACATTCGCGTGCAGCGCGAAATCTTACCAAAACGATCTATTACAATCGCAAAGCTTCTCGAACACTGCTTCGGGGACAGCGTCGGGCGTTGATAACCGTGCTTGCTGGTCAAACCTGAATACATCAAAATAAAACAAGAAGTGGACGTGGCAATATAGACCGAACATGGATTCTTAGCCAATCAATGAACAACGCACGCGGGCCAATGCATACAGACGACCTTATGCATATCCACCTAAGCATCCATCTAACTAGTACAATAAGAAAGCTGGCGCGCAGATGCCACGAGCAACTGCGCGGCGCATCGCAGCGTTATGCCGTGGCAGCAGACGACGCGCCGATAGTGGCGCAAGACGGAACTGCAGCGCCGCTAGTTCTCGCGACCGCCGTTCGGACCACCCTCCTCCGCTGGCGGAGATACGGAGCTTTGAAACTGAGTTTGTTCTAGTAACGTTGCTGGAGTTTTGAGTACTGTGGCGGAGCCTGGTGGCGTGCGCCGAAGTTGCTTGGGTAGTCAAAAATGGACGCCGACCGGCGAGTTACGCAGTTCTCAGTTGCTTTAAGCGTTTTGCTTAATTTTGCGCCTAGTTTTCAGGCTCAAAAAGTGCTTAAAACGTACGCAGGAACTTGTCCGCTATGCCTGCAGAGTCTGACATGTTTGACGAGCGATCCCTGCTTCAACAAACCGTGCCGAAAGCAGGTGGTCTGGGCGACGGCTCTGAGCAACGCGCGGTCCCGAAGAGCGATCGCCGCCGTTATTGTTGCGTGGTTAATTGCCTCGAACATGGGGGTAAGGATCCTAATGTGCGGTTTTACTGGTTCCCCTGAAAGCCGTACGAAGTGGAGCGACGGAACCGCTGGATACGTGCTGTCCGAAGCGTGAAGTGAGTACGCGAGCAAAACGTGGTTTGCAACGTAACGTGCTGATTACTTTTCGTACGCGCGTGCACGCGTTTATATATGTATATATTCCCTGTGTGCAGTCCAGACGGCACGCCGTGGCTGCCGACGGCGATCACGAGGATATGCAGCCGGCATTTCATGCGAAACGAGAAAAACGATGCCATGAGTCACCCTGCGTATGTGCCTACGATTTTTCCGGCAGCTTACAGCCGGCTGCTTCCAGCGGCCGGCTGTAAACATTGCGCGCCGTCGCTTCTCGACCGCCACCGCACGCTGACAGAATTTGACGAATTCCCTAGAAGCAAATGTTGAAAATTACGACCGTGCATGGGGAAAACGTGTGGCAGAAAACGGCACACGACGCGAATGCGCTCATTCGGGCCGCGGCTAGCCTTCGTCACTGGACCTTTCTTGATTCCGTTTCGTCGTGTAATGCAAATCATGTCGGCTTTCTTAACAGCAATCTTTTCGTTTATGCACTGTCGTTAATCGCGCGAGCATGCCTCGTAAAACTTAACTCGAGTTCAACGTCGTGTGAGATTCGCTGCACTTGCGAGTTGCAGCGCGCCGAAATGGTTCCTTCAATCTCCTACACGTCGTAAACATACTTGACGTTGACGAGCTTCTTGCGTTTACGCAGAGTGCTTGGCCCGAAGAACTCAGCCACGCCAGAAACTGGCCGAGATCCAAAGCGCAGCACAACCGACAGCGGCGGCTCCATTGCGCATCTGAGCTTAGTGCTGCATGCGGCCGCCAGACTGACTACTCGAAACCAAAGAACTTGTCGGAGAGGGCGCTTTTTAGCACCGTTTTCGCAGCGCCGCCTGGGCAGCCAGTCAGGCCTATACACGCGTCATGTCGGGAAGGAACCACATTAGCATATGCAATATAGCGTGGTAGAAGAGTAAAATAAGCGCCAAGCGTCGCACAACGAGAATTCTGTAACAAGGCGTCGCACAATGCGAATTGCGCAACGAATAGGTTGTTGAATGCTTCCAACCCATTACAAAGGGCTCTGCCATAATTCTTCATCGTCATCAGGCACAGCATCAACAAAGTGCGCATAATGCCTTACATGCGTTTAGCAGGTACCACAGCTCTCCGTAGAATGACGAAAATGGCACAGTGCCTGCTGCCCTACTTCTCAAAAATTACAATGATTTATAGCGTAGTGGGTTCCTCGCAAGTGCACTTGTAATGGTTGGCAAGGAAGCCCATAAGCGCATGAACCATTTCCTCGGGGTCCCAGTAAAATTACAATTTATAGCATAGTGGGTTCCTCGCAAGTGCACTTGTATTGGTTGCCAAGGAAGCCCATAAGCGCATGATCCATTCCCTCGGGGCTTCAGTAAAATTACAATGATTTATAGCGTAGTGGGTTCCTCGCAAGTGCACTTGTATTGGTTGCCAAGGAAGCCCATAAGCGCATGATCCATTTCCGCGGGGTCTCAGTAAGTTCTTCGCCCCCCCCCCCCGTCTCTCTCCCACGTCAACGTATGTTTACAGCATGACGGGAGAGGGAAATAGCGACCGGGCGTCACCCAATGCAAATTACATAACTGGTGGGCCGTTTAAAGCTTCCAACCTATTACAAAGGGCTGAGCCATAATTCTTCATCGTCATCAGTTGTCGCGTCAACAAAATGCACATAATGCCTTACAGACGTAGAATGACGAATAATGGCTTAGTAGGTGCTTCCCAACTTCACAAAAATTGTGATTTATGGCGCAGTGGGTACCTTTCTATAGTGTACTTGTAGCCCCCCAAGAGAGCTTAACGGGATCTAGAAACGCCGCTCTTCCAGCTTTCGCTGCGACTGTGCTGCGGTTTCAGCGCAGGTCTGGCGTTTTTTTGTTTCGTTTAGGCTCGCTGGATGATCATGTGCTTAAAGCTCATTGTTTTCAGTTTACCAGCGCCATTTCGGTGCGGGTCCGGAGCAGTTACTAACAAAAATTACAGTTTGGAGCAGCATTTCGCTTTTGAAGCAGCACTTCCATCACTACGATTGCGGTTAGCCATTTTCTGACAACGCAGTGGCATTGTATCGCGACTCTGGCGCAAATTCCAGGCTGATTGTCGAGATGAAAAGGCGAGACTTGATTGCGGTTAGCGCTCCGTCGATTGCACCGACAAGCAAGGAGCTAGACTTTGAACAGTTCCGTACGTCAGCCGCTGGTTCTATCAGCATCATGAACCGGGACGCGCTAGGTTCGTCCTAGTCATTTTCTGCTTCGCTCCCAGCAACACGTGCGCAGACTTGTCCAGCGTGGGATGGAATACCTCTGGTAAGTGAGAGAACGAAAGAAACAACGAAAAAAGCGTTCTTGAAGAGGCGAGATTCGAACCCGCGTACCAACGATCCCACGGGGTGCATCGTAACCACTCTGCTATCCAGGCACGCTACCAGAGCATAACACAGCCTTGTATAGTATAGCAAGGGGTGGGAAAGAGAAGAGAGGGTGAGGAGAGGGAAGAGTGTAAAGCATATAGAAAAAGTGAAAGAAAAACATTGAAAAAAATTAAGGCGGCTTCGCACATGTGCTGGCACCACTTGTGCAAAGACACAATCAATGTCACAGACACAACCAATGTCACGTCGCCTTTTATTCACATGGGCAGCCCTTCATTTGCCCTTCTTGGACTTGATCTTCTTGGTGTAGAACTCAAGTTCCTTGCCCTCCAGGATATAGCCGTCGCAGCGACCACACTGCCCGGGCCGAGACGAGATGCAAGCTGCAAGGACAGACAACTTAGTTTAGTGGCACCGTAGGAAGGATTCCCCATACAACCAACAGTCTACTAATAATTCCATACAAACATGGACAGCAAATGAGTTGACCAAACGGTACTTGCAATTTGGAAGACATGGGAAACCACGTGACAGAATTTTAAAAAGGCAGAGTTGGCAATGCAATATTGTTATTAGGTGGGTGAAGCATTCTTTAAAGACCTTTTACTTAGTGGCAAAAAAATTACATGCAATGTAGCCAACAGACGAACTTTCCTTAAGCACAAAACCCTTGGTGAAAAGCCCATTACAATGTCCCTATTTTTTACACTGTTAGCCTAAACGAACTCCACACATAAGTGTGGTATATTTTACGATGCACACATTCTGGTGCACTATATGGGAAGGCATGCCTCAGATTAACTATGACAACAGAAACCCTCACGTAAGCGGGCAGCGCCGAGCACCAAGACGGGACCGGCAAGCCCTGTCAGGTTCTGGTAATCATCATGGGCAGCTCCCAACACGACTTGTTCACCACAATTCACTGTCAGCATAAGGATGACTAATGTGCAATGAAATTACAAGCCATCTCTACATAGAGGGCTGCATCAGGACACTGCATTCCTCTTACCCATAATAAGTGCCATGTTCAGAACACATACAGGAATACATTTTTACTTCAGGCAAGCTGATGTTCTCCAAAGACATAAGTGCAGCATAATAGTGTGAACAACGCTGGAGTGCACTGAAACTTGCAAGCCAAGCCCATCGTTCGAATCACGAATGAATGGAGAGAAAGCTTATATTTATTTTTATAAAAGATTCATTTTGCTGAGAAAGTTACTGCGTCATTGCACGTAAGTAATGGCAGCTTTTTAAACCGTTAAACGGCATCTGCTTGGCCTCAGCACAAGACTAGCAAACGAGAAAAGTCTGTCTACCGCTGCAGACGAGCACAAGCTCGTGTTATAACGAATAAACATCGTCGTCATGGTCGTGAAGTCCTGTAGCACGGCAGTATCGCTGCTTGGGTCCCTTCGCCACCTTTCCCGTGTCACTAACCAGTGGTGCACCTTTGCATGACTTATCACAGAAGTTTCTTTCATGGAAATACATCTGCTCATTTCCAACAGAAAGAAGTACGAGAAACCTGCGCCCTGCACAGTATCACGATGTAATCGATATGTCGTAAAAGTATTTCGCTACTCAGATACCAATATTTTTCAAATTCATCTCAATACAGAAATACAGACACTCAAGTTCTATCTCCAAGGTGCTGCCATGACACTGCCCAGCCCTGAAACATTCCCTAGTGATGCGAGATATACCCTCCTTCAAATCCTCACTGCACCAATACGCAAAAATCAGCCACAAACATCTGCCACACTAGTTTAGCGTATGCTGCTATATTCAATTCCACTTCTTAGGAATGCACACTGACCTTTGACCCGACCGGTCATGAACTGCTCTTCGAGCAGGGGATCCACCTTGGCCAACTTCTGGCGCTCCTTGATCTTCTTCTCGAGCTTTTTGCTCCTCTTCTTCACCAAGGCACCGCCTTCAATGTCGGCCTGCACAAGCAACACTGCATGGTCTCGTCAAATCCTCCAATACAACAGAATGTCCCACAACAATACCTGGAGCAATTGACATTTTCCAATTAAACGATGTCAAGCTTCATACAGTCGTCGATGGACCTTTCAGACTTCAAAAACTCAGACTTGATGGATATTTCAAACTTCATAAAAGCACTGTTAAGGTTCTCATAGCAATATAATACATTTCAGCGACCAATCTTTCGGTTGACCTTATGCCCTAAAGATTGATTTTGCTAATTAAAACGCTCGTTTTGAACCACGCCGCCCAAATTCGCTAGCCGCCATGCTGGACTTCGTGCTGGCTTGGTCAGGTCTGCTTTCGAGTGGGTAGTTGTGTAACCTCCACTACTTCAGCACTGTGTCAAGCACAAAAAATTAGGGGTGCACGAATATTCGAAATTTCAAATATTTTTCGAATAGTAATTGCTATTCGATTTGATTCGCACTTGAATTTTACTATTTGAACTTCCCGAAGACAAATACAGTCAACGTCCAATTCGAAGTGACCCTTTCAGATTTTTAATATGCTTCACCTCATTACACTCTCGTATTGCGGCAAAGCTGCCTTTTAAGCTCTGTTACATCAAACTTAGCGAAGACAAAGTCCACATCCGATTGAAAGTGGTCCCTAGATTTTCAATATGCTTCACACCCTCATATTGCGGCAAAGCTGCCTTTCAAGCTCCGCTACGGTCTCAAATGTATTAACTAAAAAAGAATGCTGGTTCCAACATCGAGATGAAAGATGAGGCAGAGTTGGGGGCTTTATTAATGCTGTTTTGGACACGAAATTTGGGCAGGAAGTCCAAAAAATCGGACGCCAAAGCTTTTTAGCATCCAAATTTTCAGATTTTCTTATATATCGACGTCTACGAGGCAGATTTGGGACACCACACTTGAAGGGAGCAGACCCTTGTCCGCCACATCAGTTGGGCTTCCACAGAAGTTGAAAGAGGAAAAGAGGCTGAGGAAATGGCATCTTTGCCATCACGTGTAAAGTGTTGTTGGCAACATAAATACAATTCAGCCACTACATTGCCTCACTCATTCTTGATAAGACAACTACAGGGGTGAGACGGCTGAAATCGATTTGGGAGCAGTTTTGGGAGCAGCAAAATTTCAATTTAGGAGCAGGAGAACCTTGTTTGGGAGCAGTTAGTGGCATTTATTATGTCGTTTTTGGAGCTTGAAAAAAACAAATTTGTAGCAACTTGGAGGAAGAAACGCACATTTTAATCGGCTTAGAATACACATAACGTTCAAAGAGCCTTTGGAGAAAGCTTTTTTTTTTTTAACGTATTATTGCCAGGTATGAACTACACTACCTTTTTACAAACTACGCAATTTATATAACCCGGGTAACAACATATGAAATAGAAGAAAAAAGTTTTTTAACTAGGTTCACTTTACATTTGAAAATAAAAAAAAGAATAAACATCACATTTTTCAAATAGTAAAAAAATCTGATTGCACAAGAATTGTAGTCACATAGCAGTAGGTCTTTGAACGGTCAATGAACGATTCTTACTAGCACGCGATTGCGGCGACGCCTTCAAGGAAAGAACAAAAGCGGTATGGCGGCCACCGATGAACGCATGGGGGGGGGGGGGGGGGGGTCACATATATTTACAACCACTCAGAGGCGATTACCACAGCACTATGGAAGCCTCCATTACAAAGGCGCGTAGAAGGACACGCTTGGGCGCGTTAACATGTTCTGCGAACGTATCCCTGGCGCTGCTTCTAAAGTTACCGTATTTACTCGATTCTACCGCACCCTCGATTGTAACGCGCACCCGTTTTCCGCGACCAAAAAAAAAAAAAAAGTACAACATCGATTCTAACGCGCACCCATTTTTCGTGAGAGAAATGAACAAAAGAAGTCCGTAGGAGTCCACCTTCGAATATTCAGAAGAACAAGTACAGTATAGACCGCTTATAACGTAAGTCGCCGGAGTTGCGAATATCCGCACTATAAGCGGTACCGCACTATAACCAAAACAACCTTCTACAAAGGCTGCAGTTGCACAAAACGTGTTGAGCATGTAGCCTCGCGTGTCCGATAATCGACATATGCGATTTGGGGCGCTTACAACCACTTAAATCTCCGAATGTTCAAAAATTAACCGCCAAAGACCCGCATTGCCAACGAAATGAACACGGGGGGGAAAAGCAAACAAAACAAAGTGCCATCGCGGAAATTCGCCGACTACGTTTCAGGCCACCTCGAGGTATGCGCATTACACAGAAACCATGTCGAATCGCGACCGAAATTTCACGTGCTGAGCGGTACCGATCGTTCGATATCACGGGCGCGCACGCGATGTCCAAGACATTGCAATCGAATCCGGAACCACCATTCGAGAGTTGCATGTGCCAACCATGCCCTCGTTTTCATTAACGATATGATTCTCTTCCCTTCAAGTGCAGCCATCGCAAAAAGTTTCGTTGATTCCGCACCAAACCGCAACTTTCATCGCCCGCGACCGAAAAGCAACCAACGCTGATTAGGCCTAGCGTGCGGTTCAGCATGTTGTCGTGGGAAATTTCTCCAAGACAACATGAAGATCGGACGTCGAAAAGATCGCACTCAAGCACTAACCCAAGAACAGCGCGCATGATACGAAGTTTGTGCGGTTTATGTTCGCGGCTGGGAGATCAACGGCGACAAAAGCCCGCCAAGCTCGTTTAAGTCCGCGCACTGGCAGAAAAGGCGAAAGCTCGCCTCATGAAGCCGCAAAACTTTTCAATTTGCGGACGAGGTAGCAGACGCGATATCTGTAGCAAGTGTGATAACGACGACGCTTTTCCCGACAGGAAACTTACTTTAAAGCGCACTTGATGAGGACGCGATCGTACGTTCCACGCGTAACGCGCTGCCGGCAAGCGGCCGCGGAGCCTTGCCGCCGCCGGTGCAAAGGCTACTCCGTCGCCTAGGCAACCACCATCCTTCCCCACTCTGCGAGCCCGCACAGCGCTGCCGCGGTCTTTTTCCTCCCTCCGCCCCTCGTTCGTTCACTGTGCGTGCCCTCGCCCTTCGTAACGACCGCGTCGCTCCCTCCCCAGCGGCGTACCTCCTTTGAGAACCGCACTCGCTACCGCGTTTGTCAGAAATATTTTCTCGCAACCGCATTATAAACGGTATTTCATCTTGGGGGACTGCACAATAAGCGGTATGCGTATACATGCGGTTCTATGGGAGGGTAAACGGGAGTCGAAAAAGACCGCATTATAACCGGTCCTGCACTATATGCGGTTACGTTATAAGTGGTCTGCACTGTATTTGGCTTTTAAAGAACTAAAGTTTCAAAAAAAAAAAAAAGAAAACACAAAGTCAAACGGCGGGCCTTGGCGCTGAAACTGTCACCACTACGGCGACGATACGAGTCGCATAATGGATCAGTCTTCATCGCTGTCGGACAACTCCTTGTCGCTGTCAACGCTCTTCGATTTCGGCAAACCGGCCCTGCTTTTGTCCACAGAAACTTTTTCGTGAAGCTTTGCTGTAAAACAATCTTCTGCTTCTGTTTGCGCCAGTCTCGCACGCATGTTTCGGCAACTCCGAACGACCGCGATGCGGCCCGATTTCCGTCCGTCTCTGCACATGTAATAACTTTTCTTTGAAATGCGACATCGTGGTGCACTCATCGAGTACTTGGAGTGGGCACTTCCATGCCACCGATGCGAATGTAGAACGGGATGACAAACTCCTCAGCACACGTACGAACTGAAACAATGACAGAAATGGCCGAGGCGCGTAGGAGGCGGCCATTTTGAAATGCCGATGGCAATACGATAACCGAGATAAAAAAAAGTTTTTCCAAGTAGGTTCACTTTACATTTGAAAATAAGAAAAGAATAAACATCACACTTCTCAAATAATAAAAAAAAAATCCCGCTGTGATGGCTTTCGAGATAGCGCGCGCGCGCCAGTGATCGCGACCGCGCAAAGTTCAAAGTTGCTCCTCGCGCGACACTCCACCCCCCCCCCCTCGTGTCTTCGTGTCTTTTAAGGCTTGTTAAAAACGGGCGGGGCGTTTCCTGTCTGCTTCGACGGCAGGCCTTCTGAGCGTGGTGATGTTATCGCATGCAGCCTCCGAGCGACGGCAATGGGCCGGCTCGTTTGCTTCGGCCGCGTACGTCGCCTCTGCTCGCATGCTTTTACCCGCTGTATAACATACAATTCGCGGGGGGATCTTATCAATTTGGACTTCATACCGGAAGGACATGACGGCGACGGCAAGAACCCCTCGAGACTGTCCATATAATTGCTATTGCAATAAAAACTGATTGCACAAGAATTGTGTAGTCACATAGCAGTACGTCTTTGAACGGTCAATGAATGATTCCGACTAGCACGCGATTGCGGCGACGCCTTCGCGCGTAACATCAGGAAAGAACAAAAGCAGTATGGCCACCGACGAACGCACCAGTATGACCACCCCCATAGGCGTGCGCACGAAGGGGGGGGGGGGGGGGGGGGCAAAGTCGATAGCGCCCATACTTTGACTTAATCGGAAGGAGGGGCGCTGCGATTAATATTTGCCCTCCCTGAAGGGCGAACCCTCAGGAAGCTTTCGAATAGCGTACGCAAAGCTTTGCGTTGGCTTTTCCCACAACTGCGCATGCGTCGTACGCTAACCGCTTTCGGGCTCCCGTTAAGTGACGGAAATAGCGGGCCGCAAACGCTAACACTAACTTAGCGTACGCTATTCGAAAACTGCCTAAAATAAAGCGCCTTCAGCTATCTGCTCAGCTGCGCGGGTGGCGTAGCGTCAAGTGTACCGCACGCTTTTAATAGGTGATAATAAAAGCGCGCTGCGCCACCGTTTGCTGCCACCTCGTGAGGGACCGCCTTCAAAAATGCGTCGTGAGCGCCGAGAAACCTTACCCCTCGGACACTACACATATTTACAACCGCTCAGAGGCGATTATCACAGCACTATGGAAGCCTCTATTACAAAGGCGCGTAGAAGGACACGCTTGGGCGCGTTAACGTGTTCTGCGAACGTATCCCTGGCGCTGCTTCTAAAGTTACGTTTTCCCACGCTGAAAGTGACGCGGGCTTGAAAATTCTTGATTGTGGGGCCATTTCGGCGCAGTTCAGTGCAATTTTTGCAATTTTTATGCTTTTGGAGCAGCTTGGCGCAGGAAAACGGAATCGTATCAAAAATGCGCAATATGCGCAGCTGTCTCACCCCTGCAGCCCTAATAATTTTTTGCTGAACATTACATGCAAATGCCTGTGTCCCAGCTAATCGTGCCAAGCAGTGATTATGAAATAAAAAAATAAAAGCCTAAACGAATATTCAAAGACAGTGTTAAGGTACAGCACAGTCTGTGGATTACAATAAAACAAATGGCATAAAAATTGATCTAGCCATAGTTGTGCTATGCTTTCCACAAGCGAAGTGGCAAGCACAAAACTTTTTGGGAAAATGGACAAGAAAGTTTTGGTTGCAGTTAAACCCAACACTAAAGTACCAGGAAAGTAATCATTGGTGTGGTTGGGCCTCTACTTGGCATGATTTAGGAAGTTTATTAGCATCTATCATTTACCGCAGGCACTTTAGTGCAGCCCCCTGGAACGCAAGTGCACCAGGCTGCATGTAAAGACTGGACATGTTGAACTGTATGGCTACATTTGCGGCCGCGAAATGTGTAGTCAGGTGGCCTAAATAGTGGTGTATTAGTTTGATGACGCTTTGCGATCACCCCTGTCAAGTATAACGCCTAAAAATTGCATTTTCTTGTACGATAAACCGCACCTGCGCCGCAGAGCCGACGCCTTCTCGGCAATCCGAAGCTGAGTGCGACTTCGCACCGAACTATAC
The DNA here is from genome assembly GCF_013339695.2 of Rhipicephalus sanguineus. Taxonomy (NCBI): domain Eukaryota; kingdom Metazoa; phylum Arthropoda; class Arachnida; order Ixodida; family Ixodidae; genus Rhipicephalus; species Rhipicephalus sanguineus. The sequence goes on along the minus strand of NC_051177.1, from coordinate 180,862,773 downwards.
CGCAGACAAATTTTCTCACATTATTAACTTTTCTAAGTGAAACGATAACGCTCTTCTGCTAGAGGGGACATTAGACAGCAGTTTTATTGAAATGGGAGCAGGAACACGTGTGCACGAAGCTCAGGTTTCGGTGGAGCGGCGCGAGAGCAAGCGCCTGCAGATCGTCTCCGAAATAAATCCGGTAAAGCGGCACTCACGCATCATCTGATAAGCAGTAAGCGTTTTGATGATAACGCGCTATGGTTTACATCGCTGTCGCTTTATTACCGTCCCGGCAAGAGATGACACGACGTGCCTGCCGGCAACCCAGTCGGTACACTCCAATCTAGTCACTGGCTCGCCCGATCCATGCAGTACTGTCCCCCATTTTCCTCTGTACGAAACTAAAGAGGCTTGCCCTTTGCCTCCCGTACATGCGTCACCTTTCAAACAGCGGCGTTTAGTTTTCGATTCACGTGCTTACGGCCGCGGAGTGACCAAGCAGCGAGCACTCTGCTCGTAAACACAGTGGCCATCGCGTGGCACCAACCAATAGAAAAGCGCCCCTCAACGGTGTTGCGTGCACCGCCAATAGGAGCGTCGCGTGCATTGCAAGGTTTCTGAGAATACCCTCAGTTTTTTTTTTGTTTGCGCTTTATGCAGTGATCGTAAGCGAGAAGGGTGGGAACAGAAAGGCGGAACTTTGAGCTTTGAAACGACGCCAAGATGGCGGCTCTCGGTGGCAGGAAAGATGAGATACGACGCCATGAATTGCGCCATTTCAGCGCGATTTTGGGCTTCTGTTTCACTGAGCTCACAAAATTATTTCTTTCGGGCACTTAGAGTGCATTCTCAGCGTAATTGTTTAGATACTGCGTAAATGAGAGACCACAGATGCCAAAACGAGTGTTTTCCAAAAATTAATTTTTTTGGCTAATTTCAAAGGGGGCATGGCAATGGGAATGGTAAATTTGGTCAAAATGTTCAATTTTTCAGTTAATTTTTTTCTGCAATCCTGAGACCACGTGTTACGTCTTGATGAAATATTGAACCAAAATCAGCAGAAGTTGAAAAAAAAAAAGCATTTCACTAGAGTGCTGTCATTTAAAACTATGAGAAAAATGGGCTTTAGAAAATGCAAATCTGCACTTTCCCCTTGACACAGTGCCCCCATATTGGCATCATAAAGAAGACAGATAAGAGCTCAAGATAGCCGCAAAGCTGCATTTCTCCGATGAAAAAAACCAGCTTCCTTCAGAGTTCGATTTTCCTAGCTTTTAGCTCCATTTCCTCAGCTTTCATTTCTTCAACAGTTGCTGTCAGTCATCCCTGCACCATTTCACAAGTAAAGATATAACCATTCCATTTTCTGCATTTAGATCCTGAGACATTGGCAAGTGCCATAAAGCTGTCCATATTTGTCTGCACGTCATACAGATTTTTATAATCGGCTTTTTGTAAAAGTTGTAAGACAATACGTACAAGAAATTTCAAAAATTTTTTGCGCGCTTATTTGATAATTAAAAAATAAACCAATAGCATTACGGCACAGAATGGGCCCTTGTGAATATCCTAATGCAAAAACCTTGACGAACTTATGTCTGAATCATTAATTTTGGGATGACAAGTCTGTCAAGTGTTGTAACTCAATAACTACAAAAGAAACCTCAAAACAGATTTCAGTTATGATATCAGCACAGCATATCACATCTGCATGACAAATTTCATCAGTTCATCTCCATAAATAACAGATAGTTTTCATTGGCACATCCCCCCCCCCCCCAAGTCACTTTTGCCACAGTCCACTGGTCTCATGCGGAAAAGCACATCGATTGGTACACTCTAAGAAAAAATAGAGTATTTGGGGAGTATTTCTGCTACACAACAATAATCGTCATCCACCTTGCGTACTTCCCTCGCGTTATCACCGCGGTCCCGGCACTTGCCGTTCACGAACGGCGCACACGTTAGCAGCGTGACATAGCATTCTTTATAGGAAAGTGACAAGAGCTGGGTTTTCAAGAAAGGAAACTCAAGCAAGCCAGATGACAATTATCATTGTGTAGCAGAAATACTCCCCAAATACTCGCTTTTTTCTTAGAATGTAACGGGCTACAAGCTGTCACAAGACATCGCAGATTTTATCTAATTACACCCGCCATATAATTATGAGAACCAGTACGTTTGCTGATGTCTACAAACTTCACTGCCAATCATCCATTATGATGTGCTAAGGCCTTGAGACAAAGTACAATAGAATCTCGGTGATACAAATCTCACGGAGGAGCGAAAATATTTGTATCATTATCTTCACCCGAAACCACGATATTTTCGCACGAAACGTTTATTCTTGTTGAAAGAACTCGGACATGTCTTTCTGACACATGTCAGAGCTTCGCTTGAGGCCAAATGAAACGAGTGGTAAGTTGGACGAGTTGGTAATGATCCATTATATAACTGCGCAAAAAACGGACGGCGACACAACAGGAGAGAAAAGCACAAACAGGTGGCAACCCAGTCGGTTGCCGCATGTCAAGCACCCCGGAGGCTTCAGAATAGAGTCTCTCAGCACAGCATAATAAAGCTTCAGTTGATAGTGTGTGCCTGTTTGTGCTTTCCTCTCCTCTTGTGTATAACAAATGAAACAAGTCCACTCCACCATAGTCCTATAAGCAAACAGGAATGCCGAAACACTTCGTGCCTTTTTAAGACTTTATTGCCTTTAATCTACTGTGTTAGCCACGCATCTTTGGAGCTACGTAGTCGCTATTGATAATCACGCTGATAGCAACAGCGGTTTCGTGCGCAGCAGTTGCGGCATATGGTAGTCAAGCTTTCAACCCGTGTGCGCTGGCCGAGCACGTGCTTTTGAAACTACAGTAGAACCCTGATTATATGAGTTTGAGGGGTCTACGCAAAACCACCATATAAACGAAAAACAAAGAACATAGGCAGTGGCAATCAGCCTTGCCCAGGAAAAGGGAACAGACCACCTGAATAAGCCTACGACACGACCCTGTGCTTATCCAGCGAAGGTAGATTAAATTATTTTTGAAAATGGCAGCTAACGGCAGCATTACTTAGTTGAAAGAGGTGTGAGCGAATCGGTTGAGGCAAACGATAACCATATGTCTGACTGCATGTGTGCTAGCCGCACGCGTACTTCCGAAACTTCCTGAGCACGCTTCTGTCGGTCGTCGCTCCACGGTTGCGGTATCACCCGTCGCAACGCTGCACTGAAAAGTGTTTGGACCATCCAAATTTTGGCCCACTGAACACAATAGAATTCGGCCGGGGAATTTCACGAATTCGTATCACAAAGATTCTATACTGTAAATTAATATGTAAACCAGTTTTCTCCTGTTCTGTGTCCCCCCCCTCGTGCTTTACGAATCTCCAGCATTTTGAGGTCACCAGGTTGGCAGGTATGCACGCCATACAGACGTGAAAGTTTTGTGAGCAAGCACTTTGACTGCCCCCCGATTACATTTCTCATAAAGCAATGATGTTGCTAGGCACACATACCGGGCGCCTATTCTATTTTGCCTGCAAATTTCTTTGTTCCGTTGCTCGACCCGACCCTTTGTCGTCCTCAGCTGCACTTCCCATCCCTTGGTATTCCGTACTCTCACAGACCATCTGTAGTCTGCCCTACGATTTACATGACCTGTAATCGATGCAACTACAACAAAACTCAGTGACACTGTCCACATGACCAAAGGCAAGCACCCGGAGGCTTCAGAATCGAGTCTCTCAGCACAGCATTCAGCCGAAAGATGGTATTTTTCAGATCATCACAACAGCCTCCAGAGCAACTAGCCTTGGCCACACGAATCGCTTGAGTATACATTTCCTGACTGGGCACCAAATGTAACCCTAACAAGAAACCTCTGGTCAAGATAGTGAGCAGGCACAGTAACACCATAAGAATGCAAGTTAGACACAACAGTGAGATCGTAATTAGTTTAAATTTGCCGGCTGACTTGCACAGCACGGTGAAAATTTCAATGAACAAGTTTTCAATCAACCTTTGGCTGGGTGTACAGAGCTTTTTCTGTCCAATCTGGCCCACTAATTTGGCTTTGGACTGATTAACCCTTTACCTCCCGTAGACAAAATCTAGCACATCCACACTTCGCACACAGACTACTGCAGACTAGCAGAAATCGTCCATGCTAAAATCTCAAATTTATCTTGCCAAAAACTGTCTCAGCAGCTCCACATGTCTAGTCCCCTTTTTTATGTACACAGGGTGCTATGATAATGTACTCTCTACTACAATAATGCAAACAAACCCTACTGCAAAATCTGCAGTGAAGACAAGTTTAGATCATTCTTAAATCCTTTTTTGCTCACTTTTACATCTAAAAAAATGTTTTGAACAGAATTCCGTGCAAATTCAGAAGAGCACCCTATGATTTGGAAACACTGTCACATGCATGCCTTGTGTGGTCTATAACACCACACAAAAGAATTAGTTTGGGAATGCTTTCTGATAACTACATCATTAAGGAGGTAAAGGGTTAATGTTTCCCTCCAGCTGGAGCCCTATAAAAGATATGCAGCACTCACCAGCTTGGCGCCCTTCTTGCGCCCCAGGGGCTGTGCATAGTGGGCCTCATACCACTGCCGGAAGGGTGTTGCATCAATCATAACAATGGCATTCTTCACCAGAGTCTTGGTCCGGACGAGCTCGTTGTTGCTCGCATTGTAGACCACGTCAATGATACGGGTCTTGCGTGTGCAGTCTGCAGAAAGGGATGCATCAAACTGATCACGAAACAAACAACGGAAATGTACAAAATCACACCTCCCACAAATAATGCACCAAACAACGTTGAATAAATGGTTGTGTAGACTAGGTGCACCGGCAACAGTCACGTACGGTAAAAGACACTCTCTGATGTTAATTCAAAGTACAGTCGAATCTCGTTAATACGTACCCGCTTTAAGCGTACTAACGGTTAAAACGTAGTTGCGACGAATCCCCGACCGAGTCCCATAGAGCCCAATGCATTCGCTGACCGCTTAAGCCATAGTGGTTCGCCCTATGCCTACCGGTTAGTGCGTACCCTGCGTACCGCGATAACTTTTTGTGCCATAAAATTTTACTGCGCCGCTCAACTTCCCGACGCCAGAATGTGCCGCCAAAGGTCTTCCGCCTTTTTGAGAAGTGCGCTGATCAGTCGATCCCCGATCCCGACTTCCGCGCGATTGCGGCGACGCCTTTGCGGGTAAGCATCGGGAAAGAACGAAGGTGAGGTGGCGGCCACCGACGAACGCGCCGACATGACTTATCGCCGACAACCTTATCACAATAAGTATCTTCAGCTATCTGCTCGGGCACGCGTGCGGCGCAGCGCTGCTTTTTAAGCCTACTGCACGCTTTTATTAGGCGACAACCTGAACGCGATGGGCCGCCGATCGCTGCCGCTTCGCTGTGCGCGGCCGTCTTCAAGGCTGAAGTTGAATTAATGGCACAAATGCTCGGACAGGGACCAAGAACTTCAGCGATGTACCAACTAGCCCGACAGCAAACGCTACTAAGCCGTCATCAGGCGCGCACCGCTTTGTAGAAGCGAAAGCAGATCGCTGTTGCGTAGTTAGCGTTGCGGGCGCCGAGAAACCTCGCTGCATTGACGCTATCGCAATAAACGCGCGTGTAAGATACAGCAAGCGTAGCGCGGGTGTAACCATACTGCACGCTTTTATTAGGCGACCACCCAACGCGCCTCCGTCCGCTGCCAGGACCGCTAGAGCATCGCGGAGGGCGCATCGCTTGCATGAAGCTCGTCATCGCTGCGTTAACCGAACAAGCTACTCGCCGCATCTGTGCACGATCTGGAGCGAAGTAGGTACGAACAAGATTCCCACGATAAATGCGCGCGTGCGGCACAGCAAGCGGCCCGGTAGTGACGGCGTGAGCCGAGTAGGCGACGCGCTGCACACAACTAGCCGGGAGGCGATCGGCTCCACGCGGCCGTACCACGTTTCACTGGAACTGTGTCAGTTTTCGTTCAGTAGCAGATCGCGGTTAGATGCACGCACATATACCGCGGAAAGCAGACACTGTCCGTTCTGTCGCTATGTCGGTCACTGCGTTGACCGCGTATCCCGGACCCTGCAATAGTTTCGAAATGCTCTTCGGCGTCACCACTACGCGCTATCGGGCGGCCGTGCGAGTGTGCCAGGATCTTTTCTCCACTTTGGCAAAAAGAAAGAAAAGGCTTTGCGATGGGTACTTTAGGCAATATTTGCTGTGGCACTCTATTATTTGCTGGCGGCGATGGCGTACGCTAGGAGATGCAAATTTGTACTTGGTGTTTAATGCGTACTACTGTTTAGTGCGTAGTTATGCCGCGTTCCCGGCAGGTACGTATTAACGAGGTTTCACTGTACAACCACAGCGTGTTCAACTGCTGCAAAATTTGTCACCACTCAGGACAATGACAATTCTACTAGTTGGCATTTTACAAAATGGCAGCATTTTGTGTTGCTCGCTGCAAATTTTGCTATTTGATGAACTGCCCTCCCACCTTATTAAAGAATGGTTTTTACATCAAACTATGTCTTGACAACAGAATCCTTAAATAGGTTTTCTGGTCACAAAGCAAAGCTTCAAAAGAGTGCTGTGGGAGATATTCATACACTGGCATTAGGCTGCCATGCATGCTCAATCTTTGGGCACCCGCTCTGGTGGCACCACGTTTCACTCCAGCTACAGCAACACAGTCAAAAGGTGTTCTACTTGCGAAGTCATCGGAGGCATCACAAGACTGACTGCTGCATCAAGGTTTGACTTTTCACCAGCAAAAAGTGCTCTTGAAGCAAATCACTGGTTTCAGCCAATGGCACCAATACAGGCTTTTTGACATTGCGCAGTTTTTCAGCAGCAGTTCACACAATAGTGCAGCGTACGAAGTAACTGCATGAGCATGCACGACAGCCCCCAAAGCTTGCAAGTAATTTTAACTGGGACACAATGGGTCACCCAACTAAGCTCCCACGTGAAGAGTTTCATGCTCATAAGCAGCAAGTAGATGAATTTCATCGCATGCACATTTAGTGCTTCCGACTGCATGACCAAAGGCAAGCACCCAGAGGCTTCAGAATCGAGTCTCTCAGCACAGCATTCAGCCGAAAGATGGTATTTTTCAGATCATCACAACAGCCTCCCAAGTAACATGCCTTGGCAGCAAGTCGGGCCCTGTGCTACGGAACAGTCGCATTAAAAGAATAATAAAATAAATATGACCAGAGACTTTCTTCTTTCAAAGAAAATGGTAATTAACAGAAAAAACAATTGCGAACGAAGGCAGGTCATCTTTGCACCCCTCTTGCAAATAATGTTCCCAGATAGCCCTGCCGCAAGGTGCCAATTCCTTGCCGATGCAAGAGCGTTGCCAGGCAGACACAAGAAAAAAATTGGTGCCATCTAACGTTTGACAGAGGCATACAGATATAGCACCACCATTATTCCACATCTTTGTTAACTTGCAAAGTCTCTTGACGCCCAAATGGCCCAATGGGAAGAGTACAAAGCAATATCAGCAGCAGCCTCTCTTCGGTGGTCATTAAGGAACACTTAGCAAGGTTTGCACATGTACTGTTCTTATGCACCAACATCTCGAACAGCACACTCGTGGCAACGTCCCTCAGCAAGACTACGTCAAGGCAACCATTCTGTAACACAGGCTCTGAAGCACACGTTCCATAACGCCCCTCCTCTCTGCCATGTGATGAGCCACTCACGCTCGGATGCCCAGGAGAAGTTGCCACAGTCGAGGCGGAGGGCACGGTACTTCTTGTTGCCACCTCGGGTCCGGACTGTGTGAATGCGCTTCGGGCCAAGCTGTTGGAAGAAGAGGAGCAGAGCCCAAACATCAAAACATGCACAAAATGTGTATCTTGTAAAAGGTCAAAGCATATTACCAGCAATTAGTAACATTTTACACTGTTACCAGGTTTAACAAAGGTTGCTACTATTGACCACATTTGTAATTACTGCAGTTAAAGATTTCAAACAAATTTCATTTAGATTATTTGCAAGAATATGCCATCGCCTCTTTTTTTTTTTTTGTTAGAGATTATGAAACATACATCTGCGTGTTCACTTTGTACCTTTTTCTTTCTTTAAGGGGTGTGCGTGCGTATGTGTTAACATTGCCATTACTGAATAAAACATAACAGTGTTCAACAGCGACTCAAAAAGCTAGTCAGTTATATGCTGCCTGAAACAGTAACTGGCTAGATGTAACACCTTAAATTGTGCCAACTTGCCGGGAAAAATTTAGTGACTTGCTAGGATGAATCAACTATAGTCACATACAACTTTATAAGTGCGCGAGGGGATCGGCTCTCTGGACTTGCTAAGTTTTATCTGATTAGAGCTACCTGCATTCGCATTTAAGATATGCCTCATAGGACCGTGGCAGAAATCAATGGGGCTTTGTTCCAAAGCTCTCCAGGATGCTGATGGTGGGTGTTCCCACGACAGACCGGGTGTTGAATCAAGTGAGAGCAAGACAACGGATGGTCCTTTTGCTTGTGCTGAAGACACGTGCAGACCAAGTAGGGAAGGACAGAGTGCGAGACGAGGCTAGTTCAAGCCACAAAGCCGCATGCATTTTAAAACAGAAACCACACGTTCGAACAGCTATCGGTGTGCCCAGCTGGCGAAAAAGGGGAGAATACCAGCTTTGTTGACACGCCACACCTTGTGGCCCAAGGAAATGCGGTGTGCACAAAAACCATAACTGGATGGTCACATGACTTGGTCAGTGGGCAAAAAAAGAGCAGTGTGGCTTGCCGCGTGAATCCACCATTAGCAAACTCCTCATCAGCAATGCTAAATGTGACCTCCCTTCCATAATTTGATTTTCTCCACCCCACCTAAGAGCAACATGAATGCACGAGAAACAGCAGTGAACAGCTACACTGCTTGGCATGAATGATACACTTTCTGGGATTACTACATCTCATGTGCGATTCATCCACAGCAGTCCAAGAGCCACGAGGCACAATGGGCAGCGTGTGGTCCAACCGTCGTTTTTACTGTTCCCTGGTTTTAGGGCGTGGCCACCTGACGGAGGGGACACGCGTAGAGCAACACAGGGAAACAAAACGCAACGTGTAGACATAATGTGTGCGTGAATAAACACCCTGAACAATTAACTAGCACTCCAGTGCAGACTTATGTCACAACCATGTCGCACGACTCACTGTTACTTAAACCTAAATGCACCTGTGTTCTTGGCAATGCTGCTGATACCAGCATCTTTTTACAGTGCTTACATTTGTGTCTAGAAGTGTGGGTATGATGCAAGACAGCTGTGAACTGTAATCAATAGCATAATTTAGTGCAATGATGTAAAGCAGGACAAGATTCTCAGCATTAAAAAAAGAAAAACGTACTAAAGCCACCTCAACATTGTTACAGATTTACATTTACTTCCCAAAGACTGAAAGCAGCAGTTTTGTTGCGCTACACTGCAGTTTCCTTTTGTTATTTTGCTCTCTGGTTTTTTACAGTTGCGTTCATATACCATGATTTAACCTCACATTGTAGTCCAAATAAGGTGGGGGCACGCAAAACATACACTGCACAGACAGGTTTGTTCTGTGAAACAAGTTTCCATATTGCTTCCTCTGAGAAATATCCCCACCTTTTGGTGAAGAACACAGAGAAAAAAAAAAATTTAAGGGACTGACAACTGCCCAGAACATGAAATTCACATCAGTGGAGATTAATCCACTGATGGAAAGACTGTCCGTCGCATTGACTCAAACCAACCCTGCTTTTTTCATGAGATAGATTTATATTTTTATTTCGTAATTGAAAGTCACGAAAAATGACCTGTGGTGCCTCTGGTGGCAAAAACATTAACTATCCGATGAAACCGGCCACGTGACCGTTGACTGCTGTACGCGGTCAACGATTTGTTTGTTAGTATTGAAATATTGTTCGTTTCTTTATATTAAAATGTACTACTCCATAAAAATGTACATATAGGCCTGCGCTAGTAGTATGCATTAAAGTGGCGCTGCCTTCATGTGACGTAATGACTCCATGCTCGTCAGCATGTCTTGAGAGACTTTCCAGCGTGCTCATGCAACCATGCACGAAGTTTCCAGGTCACTAAAATTTTGGAGTGACAGTTTTACTACCTACACTTCGTCTCAGAGATGATGCGCACTGCAACTCGGCGCGGCCCCGCATATGCGTAGTGACGTTTTCGACGACTTGGCTTGGCTTGTGCATCGAGAGTGTAACGACACCGGGACAAGCCACTCATGACACAGGCACATGCAACCTTGGACGCATGCGCACACAACGCGGTACAGATACAGGGAAAGTGTATAATGCCACATCAGCTCATTGTAACAGCTTGTTATTTTCAAAAATAGTTGAAAAGCTCTAAATAAAGGTGGTTAAGCATAGTTAAAGGAACTCCTGTGAAAGCAGAATGATAGCTTTCACAAATCACGAGAAGGGCTGGCAGCATTGCTATCAATTCTCAGCACTGCTGGAGGAAAGCTCCGTCTGTGTTTAGAGCCTTTCAGATCGAAAAATACTGCTTGTAAAATAACTAATGCTTTTGGGATTAACTACTGCAGCTACAAACACTGCGAAGGCTGAGCTTTCTGGCGTGCCGTAAAAAAAATGGGTAGAGAAAAATCAGTTGTTGGTCCCTTTAACAGATGAAAGAAAATGTGTCCAGCACATGTAGCGAGCAGATATTCCCAAAATTCTCGGGGGCTGTGTAACATACACGCTAAAGTTGACATAAATGGGCACTTGAGTTTACATTTATTAGCAGTGTTACAAGAAACACTTGTCAGTCCAGAAACGTTATCAGCCTCCTTCAGCTAGATTGGGCATAAGATGTTGCTTGTAATAATTTTGTCTTGGCCCTTGCATATTTACAATAAATGTAATGATTCAGTCACGTGCTCTTTCCTTTATCAGATTCCTGAACCAGAATATGGCAGGCAGCGCAAGGGACCCTTCTGCCAGCAGTTTGTCTTCATTTGCGATACTTGTATAATATTGACTTCACAGCTTGGATTGAGCCGTCAGAAAAACAGTGGTGGTGTCAGTGGTGGGCACAATTGGCAACCCCACCTCTGACAAGTCACACTGGCAAAACAGTACTTGTCCCCCTCCCCCCCACCACTGATACGAATTTATCACTGACTTCTAAAACAAAATTAGTGCAACATTTACATCACATTTAGTGAACCACTGTGACGCTCCTCTGTGATTATGGGATGCATCACAAGAAGCAGCAATGGCATCCACTGCAGGTTTGCAGTGCTTTTCAGATATGAAACAGCAATGACATGAATGCTTACGAGAGCAATCCGGTAGATGTATCAACGATAGGCTCAGGGAGCATAAGAATTTGGTAGGAAAGACAGCCATATCAGGCCACTTGTCAATGCACTGCAGGACTTGTGCATGTGAACCACTTTTCGGGCAGTGCTCGGTAATCGGAAAGGAAAAGGACAAGCTGACACGTGAAGTGATTGAAGCGTATGAAATTGATCGCCAAAAAGACAGTTGCGTGAGTGCTCCCTCTGTGACCCTCTCCACTAAGGAGATAGAATTTTTGAACGGAAACATGTCTTAGGCCGTGTGCAAAATAATGAGTGTCAGGTTGGTTGTAACTTTATCTCGTGTTGGTGCTGTGCCTAATATCGCTTTCATTGGCTCGATGTGCGCATATAAGGTTCCTCCTTCAGAGAATAAAGTATCAGTTGCAGTTCGGCGCTTCGTCCTGTGTTTTCTTCTGCTGTCCCCGTCTTTGTGCGCTGTAGCCTTTAAGATGCAATACCAACTAGCCCACCAAGCCATACTTGTGAGCTTACGAGAGATCAATTTTACTTAAGGTTTAACAAGCGGCCGGTACAACATTAGCAACCACATAATCATCAGGCCACATTTTCATGTTGGGCTTTGGCTGGTATCTGCTTACATTCGGTGTACCATTTGTTGACCTCTCAACTTAGAACTCGTGTCTATAGAAGTTAAACTTGCACTATACAATGCTATTCGACAGAGCCTGCAAGGTGCAATATCCTTTAGATACGTTTCTTCGATACGTGCTGGGGTTTGCAAGTTTATGAGCGCTGTATGCGGATCAGAATAAGCGGCTACAATCCCTGAAACCCAATACAAAGCAAGCCTGTTGACTGCACCAAAGCAAAGCATGGCGGTCAAAGCATGCCCAGACATGCGTGCTGTTAACTACGAACCGTTTACTACGAAAGAGACGGCATGAGACAATGGCGAATCGTGACACTACGCACTGCACCAAACCTGCGGTGGCAAGGCAATAAACTCACCTTTGTGTTTGCCGCGGGTCGGCCAAGCTCGAACTTCCTCTTCTTGCGAAGAGGCTTGCGCTTACCGCCAGTCTTCCTACGCTTGTGCCAGTGATCACGAGAGATACCTGCGCCGATGAGACAAGGGTCCGTCACATCGCATCCAAACACTCAAACCACTTGCGGCAGTCAACTTCGACACGTCGTGAAGGCCTCAGGAACGCTATGCTCGTCACAGCATTCAGCCGAAAGATGGTATTTTTTTGGTTCATCACGACAGCCTTCACGAACCTCTCGAGAGTTGATGCCGGCACAGGTGCAGTCATACAGCACGCAAACTCGACGCGTTTAAACTGCAGAAGACAGCCACGGCTCCCGAATTCCGCGGTCGGTCAAATAACACGTCGTTACAACACACATAATCCGGCAAGTTGCAAAAAGCGAGCAAGTTAGAAGACTTACACGTGTGGCACGGCTACCCTCCATGATAGGAGCACTACGAGACACGGTACTTGGCGCCGTACCTCAAATTAACTAACTTCGACGGGGAAAAATTAATCAACTCGTTTGCTAGTATGAACATTTCTGAATAATTAGGTAAAAGTAGGTAAGCGTTTAACTTTGTCTACACGCGGATTACGGACGATTCCGCACAAGAGTCCGAACAAAGCACTTACCCATGATGGCGAATAGACCGGAAAGAGACCTCCAGCGGGCCGCGGTGGACGACGGGATACGCACACGCTTGCGTCCGAGCGCCGTCTAGGATAAACATGGCGGAAGTTTCGTCGTCGGCTGCTACGGCTGCTACGACTGCAAATGTTGTAAAAGGTATTTCGTCTACTTCGCGTGATGCTCCGCAACTCATAGATCAAACACAGACGCATTCGCGTTCATATATAATGCGTGTTCATTGTGCTTGTGTCACTAAGCGCCACACCTAGTGTTTGTCTTTTGACGAAGCGTTTGACGTTTCGCTGTTCTCTTCTTATCGCAGATATCACCGAGATCTATTCGCGCCTCTTCGATCACAAGCCATTTCTGCAAGGAGAAATAAAGTTTTTCGTTAAGGAATTTGAGGTAAGCACGCGCTCATGTGTTTTATGTTTATGCGTCGTTGTAGCGATCGTCTTATCCGTTGCATCGAAACGGCTGCTCTGCCGGCGAACAGTACGAGCAGTCACTTCGTCAAATGCTTAGAGGTTTCGAGTAGAGGTCCCGCAAGTGTATCCCCCTACGTCACCTACAGTCACTCAACTCACTGGCTTTTTCTGTGTTTACTCGCGAAAGCCTTTGCTTGCTGCTCTAATTGCCAGACTGGGAGGTCTATCGATCTAACGCGCAGCTTAAACCGAAACTGGCGCGTACTACGCTTATGCCAGACTAAGATATTAGAGTACATTAGCTTCGGTTTTTCTGGAGCTACGTTCATGCTTCCAGCAAAACTTGTGCAGTGTCAGCTTATAAGAGCACAATGGAGAGAACCCCAATTATAATTTGCAAAGGAGCACGCGCGTATTGGCATGTGCTCTTGTGGATCATTTTTCTAAAAGCTGTTGCCAGCGTACGAGTATTGCACAAACAGCGAAGTACCCACAGACATACAAAAAGCAATAAAACTACGACTTGGGCGAGTTTTTGGTAAATTGCTTCATCTTGGACTAACACAGTGCACTAAAAAAACACTGAATAGTGACAAGTACTGCAGAATGGGCAAAGTTGGTGCATTATGACAACGTATTGGTATAGCGCAGCTCAGTTTGAGCATAAAGAAAAGAGGCTTCAGCGAAGAAGGAAACACACTGAGCTGCGCTATACCAATACGTTGACTGAATAGTGACACACACAAGGTCTGTCTCGCAACTGAGGGATTACTCTTGCATGCAATTATAAACAAACACACAGGAACAACTGACATGGGTTGATGCCACTGTATACATCAGCAAAACGTTAGAGAATATCAGCTTCTGAAAAGTAAATTCCGTGTCATGGAACTCAACTAAAGTTCTTTTTTTTTTTTCTGGCTATGTGAAATACCTCTACCACTTCATGGTTACTCTGAAATTTATGCCTGAATGCAAAGTATTGCAGTGCTGGTGAAAAGTGGGGAGCAACCACATGACTAGCAGTGTGTGGCAATATTAGTGGCAGCTGCATTCTTTATGAAGATGTGCTGCGTTTCCTTAGTTAATGCAGCGTGCTGTTTGTCTCACGCACACTTATTCCCTAGGACAAAGAGATCCTACACACGACACCACTGTCGCATGGCACAAACTTTTTGCTGTGCCCAATTTGACTACTCTTGAGGTGGTTCGCTTTGTCGAGAGTTCATCCTGCTGAGCTTATTTTAGGCAGAAAATGCAACATTGATGCCAAACTGTCTCCAAGTGTTGTTAAGTCCGTGCACCAACTTGTAAGGGATGCCTGCATGCTTCGACTTCTATGACTGCTGTCGATCTGCTGCCCCATGTATCCCGTGCTTTGGCTGTTGCATTAATGTTTCATACATTGATGTAACAACATAAACAGGAAATACTGCCTCCTACAATCTTCTTACCTGCACTGAAAAACTTTCTTCTACCTTATCGGCACATGACTTCTTTAGTCTAAGCTCTGGTGCTGATGCATCAGTTGCACGCTTCATAAACTTCGAATGGCCAGCTTTCAAATTCAAAAGCATTTTCAAAGACCACGGGTTATAACATCAAACACCTCTTTTGCTTTCATTAAGGAAGAGTTCACTTGTGCATCCATATCTTGGATTGTCAAAGCTGATTTAACATTGTTACCACTCGCAGATTTTGCAGATGAAATTATGATTTGACTAGTAATGTGAAGAAAGTGGGTCAGAGGAGCCTGCAGAATTTACACAAGTATGTCGAGTCAAAAGGGGCAGCTGCAGAATGTCACATGCCTGCTCTCAAAGTGTACAATGCTTGAAATCGGCTCACTAGCTCTGCAAGCTTGTGTAGAGGAGCCAATTTTGATGTAGAAATTCAATCACCATAGAACACGGTATTAGAAGTGTCCATTTGTCACCAGTGGTAAATATGAGGTTACGAAATGTTCAGGTTTGGGGTTGACTCAGTTTACGCAGGAGTCAAGATCTTTAGAGCCTTTTTTTTCCTGCAGTCGGCATGACTCAGATTACTATTTGTTGTCACAAGATGTTCGTGATTGCTTAAAACATAATGTCATCCTCGGGTGCAATGCAGGAAAAGCGTGGCGACCGCGAGGTGCAGAGGCTGTTTGAGATGCTTGAAGATGTGACCGAGGTTCGGGAGACGCAGATAGACCGGGCGTGTCGTACTTCAGACCAGGGACTGTGCAGCCTCGCAGGCAACCTTGAGGTGGCACTCAGCATGTGCCACCGCATCCTCGAGGCCGAGGACAAGGTCAACTCGGTGAGTGATGCTCCCCACTAGTCTTCTGCACACCTTTTTCGGCCAGTGGAAGCCGTCACATCTGCACTCGTTTAAGGCTAAAGTTAAACGAAAATTCTGACCCACCTGTGGCATTATTTTAACATTATGGTATCCTAGAAAATGGGGTAGAGGTAAAAAAATACATGGCGCATGTGCGAACTTTGCACTCCTGAAGTGGCTGCACGTTTCCTCACACATTGCAGCACTAAGTGGTAATTTCTAACTAAAATAAATAGACAGCACTGCATGGAAAAAATCAATACTAACTCGTTTTGACAGCCATATTAGTGACATTGAGCATGCCTTGCGACAGTGTATTGTTCCACAAGTAAGAGGATTGCTATAATTTCCCAAATGAATTAGTATTTGCTGCTAGGGCAGTACACAGGAGTCCTCATAGAAAATTCTTGTCTTACATTTGGTGGTTTCTCATTTGCATTTCTCAAAAACAAGGAAACTCTTTTTTTCTGAGAAATCCATATGGACTTCCTCGTAGCGCTGTGTTATGAACGGGTGGATGGCAAATTTCCTTTCCGTGGCTCTTACTCTATATTGTGGGATTTTGAAAGCTGATTTACCATACATACATACTCTGTTCTGGCCATTTTGTGGGAGCCCACGCTGTACTGTACGAGATGACAGCATGGGCTCATGGATGGGATGATAGCATGGATGGTGAGCATGTGCCTTCCAAAAAAAAGCCCAAAATTGGAAGGGACACCTTTGACAGTGTGTTAAACTTCATTGTATGATCCACACCTGCTGTAGTACCACACAAGGGCTGACAGTATATATAAATAATAATCAAAAAAGAAAACACTACACCTGCCATGTCACCGCCGTCTCCTCTCTGTGACGTGACAAGTCTCCTTGACAAGTGTTTTCAACACGTCATCTAAAAGGTGCTGCAATTAAATATTTGTTGTTCTCTTGAAAAACTGAAGCTTTGCACTGCAATTATGGAGCAGACATCCACCTAAAAATGCAAGAACAGCAGAGCACAATATTTTGTGTCAGTGTTTGTTTAACAAAAGGGACGAGTAGAATAGAGTCTAAATTGTAAAGAAATCAAAACAACTCTAGCAAGCCCCTACAGGATATAGGTAAAGCAACGGGTGATGTCTGCATGGTGACAAGACTCCCTGCAACAGAGCTTCCGAGCTCGATGTGATCTGTGGATTAATTCTGATACTGTCTTTGCTGAAACGAGTGTGTAAGTGGGTATGTTGGTAATCCATAGGTTAATGTATGGGCAGTACACAGGGAACGAAGCATCAACTTCCAGCAGAGTGTAATGATAGGCAGTGTAAATTTAGGAAGTGAGAAAGCCCACTGCGGTGATTCGGATCTTACAGAATTCTGCTGACATACGGCCAAAGGTTGCATGTTCTACTATTGGCCACATTCAAGTCAATACCTTGGGTGCACATGGGTCCCAGACAATGCCTTCGGTGCACATAAGAGAACTCAAGGTGCTATAGGTACATCTGCTTAATTCAATCAACAGTGACAGTAGACTTTATGGGAAGAAAAAAGCGCAGGACTTTCTACCGAGTTGAAGGTTAGGAATGTCGAACGCTGATTTCTTTTGCGAGATGCTACTGGCACCTTGATAATGCATAGTGAGACATAATAAATTGAATGGATAAATTCTAAAAAGACTGGATGGATTTGATGAGAGCATGGCATGCTGAATTACAAACTACACACTTGTACTTGAGCATTTAAGGGGGGACAGGGCACTTGAAAAAAAGTTTTTTATTTCTTGATCGATTTTGATGAAACTTCCTGAGTTTATGTATATTTGTGTGTTAATTTCAAATATGCAATTACTTTTCTAGTATGATGTGTAGTTTTTAAAATACAAGATATTTGATGTGCCTTTTGGGGAGCAAGATTTTTTCTAAACCGAGTTAGTTACAAAGTAAATTAGCATATCGTGATAATCTGCAATCAGAACTGTGTGCAGTGCAACAAAAATGGATGTCCTAAACCCATTAGAACAAAAGTTATGGTATGTTGAACTTTCACGAGTGAAATTCTAGCTTGAAAATGACTCACTCATGAATATTCAATATAGCATAACTATTGTTCAAATGGGTTTATAACATCCATTTTTGTTGCGCTGCACACAGTTCCGATTGCAGATTATCATGATATGCTGATTTACTTTGTAACAGAGTCATTTTAAAAATAATCTTGCCCCCCAAAAGGCACAACAAATATTTTGTATTTTAAAAACTACACATCATACTAGAAAAATAATTGCATATTTGAAATCAGCACCCAAATATACATAATGTCGCCAAGTTTCATCAAAATCGATTAAGAAATAAAGAAAAAATTTTAAGAGCAGTGTCGTCCCCCCTTAATGAACAAAAGTATGGAAACAATTTTAGGCACTGTGGAGCTTAGGGAAAATTGCATTAGAAGTAGCCACGAAGAAGTTTCGCGTCAGTGTGGATGGGTATGCAAACACTAAAATGTTTGCATGTAGCCACACACCTAAGTCCAATGCAATTCCATTAATCCTCTTCTGATGATGCTGAGGTATTAGTACTTAGTCAGAATTCCATATTACTTACCATTCAAAAACTTTGTTCAGGTCAGAATGAAGAACAAGAAATTCCACTTGTTTATACTGCTACAGATAATGCACTCTGTAAATGGCTTTATGGTAGAGTTTATGCAGTTTGACCTAATAGGGAATTCGGAGCTATGCCAAAAATTTAAAAGGACAAAAGCAGGAAGCCTAATTATTAGCTCTAACATAATTGTGTGTGGTCTGATAAAGCATTAAATCAAATTCAGAATGCTTGGATCTATGTATCACAGTGCAACTTCGCACCACATTTTATGATGATCAATTTTGGAGATGCTTTCCTTTTTGCGAAACTTCACACAATTACTACAAGCGGCATTTCTCCATAGTACAGTAAAAGCTCATTAATTCGAACTTGGTTAGTTCAAACTGATGTCCTGGTCTCTGTACAGCCCTGTGTATTTCTATAGAGGAAAACTCCCGGTAACTCGAACGCGTTGATATTCACAACGGTGAATTCAAACTGGGAGCGCTGGTTTTCATCGCTCCTCGCAGAAGTAGGCCCAGAGTTATCACAATGTGTTGCAAAACCAAACCAAATCAAATTTACTAGAGATTCAAAACCATGAAACAGCAGAATTTCTCAGCATATAAGAGTTCAAACGCTGTGCTAGAGCTCTTGGGCAAGCTGCAAACAGTACTCATGGAGTCGCAACAGAAGAAATGCAAGCAAGTGAACTCTTGATTGCATTAACTCTGCCATGTAAATAAACGTGTTTCGGAGCATAACTATCGGCATTAAGGCTCACTGCTCGCATGAATGCATGTCTGTGCTTGTTTCTGGCCTATCACTGATTGATCAATTAATTCTGTTCGCTGTTAGAGCTTCATGAACTTAATTTACGAAATCTCCTGCCACAATTGTGTAGTTGCACCTAATTCGCAATAACGAGTCCAGAGGTGGTTTCTTTGAGTTCTGCCCACGCAGTGTGGTGCAATTTCCGTTTATTCTAGCGCCCTCCCGCTAATTGGAACAATTTTATAGCCCCCTTCGAGTTTGAATTAACAAGCTTTTACTGTACCAGGCATGCCATCTCATTAGAGTGATAGAAATGCTGCCACCCATAGTAACCAACGTGATCAGGTTTGGTTACGTAAAATCTCGCTAAAGTGATTGTCCAAGAACATGAGCCCTGATTGCGAGTTAAATGTTTGATTGGCCCATATCCTCAGACTTCTGTTAGGTTCGGCAAAGTTCACCTTAAAGGGCCCCTCACCAGGTTTGACAATTTTGAGCTAACGAGCGCAATGCATACACTGGGCGTTCACGATCACGTCTGCCAAAATTCGCAACGCTACGCACCGCGGAAATGGGTCAAATTTCAAGGTGAACGCTGCTTGCCCTTCCTCTCGCAGGTGCGCGCCTAGAGAATGAGGGGATGACGTACATGAGAAAATGGCCCTAAGTAGATGGTAGTGCTGTGACATTGCTCCTCTACGTAGACGACTATGCTCTGACGTTGCCAACAGCAGCACGTGACACTGCGATAATTATTTGACACGACATGTGTAGTTTGTGTAATTTGTTGCTTGAATAGATTAATAAAACTTGAGAGACATAATGAGACACACAAAGGGAATGTGTGCGTCTTTTTCATTTTTTTTTTTTTTTTTTCGTGAATTGCAGCGAGATGCGGGGCCAATGTGCCTCTGTTTCCCAAGCGTTCGTGTCCCCTCGGTTAGTGCATCGAGCAGATGCCAGCCCTGGAAACGAAAGTAATGTTCTGGCACGTTTGAGCACTCGTTATGCTCATTTATTCTAGCGCGTCCAAGTAAACGTTAATGCGGCACTGGCTCATGATACCACCACTCTCATGCCCGTACAGATGTCGCAACTTTCATGCCCGTTCCGCAGATACAGGTAGTACACCAGAGAGAACGCCGACACAACGCCCACGGCCGCTACATAAAAAAAAAGGCAGTGGCCATGCAACGCTGCTCGCGTGCTTGGGCTGGCTCGGGCACGTCATGCGCACGTGACCATGCATGCGCATGACGTGTTCATGCGTATGTGTCAAGTGAAGAGGGCAGGGAAGGGATTTGGCTTGCGAAGGCTACACGGGGCGAGTGGCAAGGGTTTGAAACTCGCCTCCTCGCATCTAGTTTCGCGCCGCTACATATTGTTGTTTTTCTCAGCTCGTAATTGACCGATTTGAAAAATTCTTGCGGCATACTGCTCTTCATTCAGCACACAACAACTTCCAGCGTCTAACTAAAATTTGCTATGTGGCCTGGTGAGGGGCCCTTTAATCATGTTTCTATGTGCCACGATTCTTGCAAGTGATGCACTTGAGGACAAACATGAGGGTATGTGTTTGTATTTTTTTTTTGGTGAACTTGGTATTTCACTTGATCAACTTGGGCCAATCTATGTGTTTTGTGCTTAAAAATGTGCAAATGCAGAAATGAACTAGTAGTGATAAGATGAACAGGCCTAAATGGGCACTGACACCAGTTTTCTGAGCTGTGTTCTCAGTGAATTCTGATAAGATATTTTACTTCGATATTAAAGTCAATTTTCGCATGGTGCACCTACTGACATCGACACTAGCATGACTTCAGGCTACAATGTCAATTCTGGTGAGCTTCAAGCACCAGTATGGCTGGTCGTGATGACATCAGGTACCGAAACATACAAAATGGCCACGTGTGTGTCACCTAGAAAATATTCAAAATGACTACTTGTGCACTGGCCACACAGTGATGTGGCAGTGGAAACATCACGATATCTTGCTCGAGCGAGAAGCTCGTACCATGTCATGCCGCCAGGGTACAGTAGGAACCCAAAACTAGCTTTTAAGAACATGTAATTAATTTGTCAGGGTGCATTCATACTTACCAGTACATTTTCTAGGCTCTGGAGGACTTGGTCTCTCACTTGGCACAAAAAAAAGCGACTGAGAAACTTTTGTGTCGCTACCCCCCTTAAAAAAGATTCTACATCTGCAGCGTTAAAACTTTGGCATGGTGGCTCACGTTCTTTCATCCTTTTCTGTTGCTGCAAAGGCGGACGACCTGTCAGAGCGGCGCGAGCGGCGACGGTGTGAGTGGGACCAGTTTGAGCAGGACGTCAAGGACAAGGTGGCCAGGATGGACCAGGCCTTTGAGGAAAAGGAGCGCGAACTCATCGACCACTACCGTCGCATTCGCGAGAAGTTGCAGCCGCCGCACAAGAGCGAATAGCAGCCAACTTGGCACTGGCCCATTTCGACCGTAGGTCAGCACCGCATCACGGAGCTCCATGCTGGAGTGCAGACAAGCTGCATCGCAACGGAAGTCCTTCGATGGTTACGCATGGGACCCCTCCTGGCTCATTCCAACAGACTGTTGTGTGCACACTAGTTTGTGGTGTTTGCAGTGCTGACCAGACTTTATAAATGACACATTTTTTCTTGACAGTAAGCAAATGTTTATGTGGAGAGTGTTTGGTTACTGTCAAGAACAAATGTATTCCCCTTACCAAATGACATTATAAATAATACACTTCCAGTGAGACGGGATTACTGGTCTTCCTATGCTGGCCAAACAGATAGCGCCGTTGTGTTATCTGTTTCTCCTTTCCACATGTAGGGTAGCAAACTAGGCAAGGTCTTGCTCATCTACCTTCCTCTCTCTTGTGGTGGCACGTTGCTCTGCAACAGTTTTCAACAGAGTCTTTATTCTCTGGTAACAAATTGCGGGTTTGAAATTGTGTATATAAAGAGTGTATACATAGTATTCTTTTTTATGTAATAAATTAAAAATGAACACCATGTGGTCTTGCTTATTTCACTTACTGCAACGTATCGCATCATTGAAAAAAGTCATGCATCTCACTTCATACAGTTCTTCAGACACACTCAGCACTGTGTAGAATCTTATATTATACAGTGAAACCTCGGTGATACGAATCTCCCGGGACCACCAAAAATATTCGTACCATCCGAAATTTGTATCACCAGAAAGCATGGAAAATTGCATGCGACAAAAGAAAGCTGGAGTACATTTTCATTTACTGTTTTTCAGGGCTGCAGCAATGTCAGGAAGAACCCTGAATGATTGTCAGTTAAGTTTTTAGATGTCGGTAATCATACCAGCACTCGTAAATATACGGCCTGTACGCGCGTATTTAATTAATGAATCAGGTCCGTTGTGACCCGCGACAGTAGTAGCCCCTTGCAAATTTTAATATGTTTTTTTGCATGATGGCGGAGTACAGCAGCGAAAGTAACGAAAGAAGCGCTTTTACGCAATGGATCAAGGCCACAAAATTACAGAACCACGGTCCTGTGTTATGATTTTTTATCACACAGATGTTGGGGATGTTTTTCTTAGAGATTTACGGCTGTGCCCGCACAAGTGCGACCTCAACGGTCACGTATGTTGACGTTGTGAGGCCTGACTCTTTCGCCAATACCGTCCTCGCCTTCTTTCGGTCCTCGTCCACCTTTCATAGGATGTCTGATGCACGAGGCAGGCACGTGTAAACACAGTACAATGACAGAAGCCTGCGTCGACACGTTAGAAAAAAAGAAGCATGGCGCTAATGTCCTCTGCAATCTAAACGCGAAGGCACACGGAGGCACACAGGATCCTCAAAGATTCGCACACACAATCTCGGAGGCCGTGACACGTCTCTGAAGGTTTTTTCTGACCGTAAGAAAAGTGTTTTTCTTACACCGCGATTCTGACGATTTGGCGGTGCGACGCGCATGCCCACGCTTGCGTTCTCGCTCTCGCACATGCTTGGCGCATCTTCCGCGACAGCGCGGACAGCACTATTCGTACCTGGGCGGTAGCGTACGTTCGTATCAAACGTTGTTTGGTAAAATCGGTTCGCAACAAAAGTAATCCATTACACTTCAGGCCAATGGGCCTTGGCCGGGACTAAGGAAAAATTCGTATCACCCCGAAATTCGCATGAGCTGCGATCGTATCACCGAGGTTTCACTGTAGCCGGTAATACCTTGCAAGACAGCGTTGTTCAGTGTGTAAAACAGGGGCCATTTTACGAAAAACTTTACAGTTGCGATGAATCATAAAACAATGCGAAATTCTGCACTGATAGGCCCAAGGATGTGGCCATGGCATTAAAACTTCAGTGGGGGCAAAATGCAAGAACACTCGCGTACTTAGATTTAAGTGCATTTAGATTTTGGCACGTAAAACCGAAGAATCTATATGCAGTCATTAAATATCATGAAGGATGGATAGCTGCTTGGTATGTTCGGGAAGCAGCGACACCATTGTGAATGCCACCGTTCCTTCAGGCAACAGAAACAGCCCCTCACTAGGCACACTAGTGCTGACGGATGAATCTTGTTGGCATAGTTTAATCCTCTAAGCTTGCTTGCTCAGTTGGGAGGAGCAATGACAACTGATGGGCACAATGTTTGTTGCAGGTGCTTCATCTTGGGATAACGCTGGATTTCATTATTTTTAGACATTTGCTCTCAATTTTGCAATAGCTCCCCATTTGTTTCGGTTGTTTTGTTCAGTACGATTTCAGCACTCAATTGAAACGTGCTCAGCCTCATGTACAATGCCATGCTCCGGCCACTACACTTGAATACTGGTACATTTCCAGAAGCACCGTGGCGGGAAATGTGGCATTTGAAACTGATTTGTCTATTTGTGCATCGAATTTTGCAAAATTTGGCACAGATACACAATTCTTTGTGCTGATTTCAAGCATTTTTATTAAATTTTGTGTGGTCCAATATTTAGAATAGTAAAGGTGCCTTGCGAATTGAATACCAAACTTCAAATCGAACATTCGAATGCTGGTGCATATGAGGTGCACCTCTGTAGTCAAGACAGTATGACACGAAGAAATGCAGAAAAACACTTTTATTCACACACAATACAGCATTTTTTTTTTTGTCATCCACTTTGTTCCCCCTAAAGCTTGATGCAAACATCTATGTACCATGACCTTTTTTACATTTGTTGCATCTCTTGAACACATGGCAACACAAACTGACAAGACAAATAGAGATCAGACAGTGGTGTTTCCTGTCCTATGACCGTATTCAGCACGTTAATCTGCAAGCTATTAGCCAGTTTTACCCACAGCCTCAATGAATGCCCAAGGTAAACTTAAAATATAACTCTAATTTGACAGTGCATTAAAAGAAAACATGAAGTAAAAAGCATCGAACTTGCAATTGGCAATGCTGCTAGTTTAACACAGCTGTGCAATGAATAGACACGCTTCGGCCAGAACTTGCACCTAAAGTGTTGTGAAAGTTTGTTGTGCATCAGAACGTTGCAGTCAACAGTTGTCGCAAACAACTCGCATTCTTGCACACACATTTTTTTCTTAGAATAGTCGTACAAGAACAGGTGCTTTGACGATGTCACAATTCACAAGAGAGAGCTTGGCAAGAAGCACCTATTCTTAGAAAATAGCCGACACCTTATTTATTTTCTTTTTTTCATCATATCTATTTCCATTCCTAACCTCTCACACTCTGTGTGTATTTTCAGTTTCTTGCGTATCTTGTTTCTATCGCAAATTTTTCTCATACAGTTCATTTGTGTACATGCCCTTGCACTGTTCTCAATTAAATACTTGTTCTTTTGTTTTTACTATCAGCATCTGCTCTAAAGTCCCTCAAGTCCCTCGAGAGTGATACTCGTGCAACCCACACGGGTCGACCGGCGAACTAAAATTTGAAGGGGAGAACTTTGAGGCCTTTTTGAGAATCGACCACGCCTAAGTGTAATGTGGAAGCCTACGAGTCCACTGCGACATCGTCGTGGGACAGTAGGCCTCAGTTAAGTTTGCGTCACATTCTGGCGTCGCACAACAGGACACCACCTGGCACGTACACGTGATTTTGCGACCTAATGTGGTGTCCGCGACAGGGCTGGTTGACCATGCAGTTGTGTATGGGAGATTGACATGGCTGTTCAAGCACTCACTGTGTAGCCATCCAGATAGATATAAATTGTTTTAATTTTGTGCCTGTTGGTAGCAATGGATGGGATGGATTTAGATCAGGTTACTGAGAAGGGCAAAACCTTGGGTTTCCTAGGCAAGCAGATATACAATTTCGTCAAAAGGGAACGAAATAGAGTGCCACTACACGGCTCGGAAAAGCGCAATCAGGAAAAGAGAAAAATCGAGTATTAGGACACAGGGTTTTGGTGGGCTGCAGAGGTGCTGCCAAAGGCAATAAAGTGTTTTGTGCTATTTAGAAAGAGCATTGTGTATATTGCTGCTCGACACTTTTACCAGCCGAGTGCGTGCGGAGCGGCGTACTACATGTACCCAGGTGACAGTGGACACAGCCCTGTGGCTCGCTAAGCATGAACCCATGCGGGTCTTTACTGCGGTGGGTATCGAGGCTACCACAGTGCACACCCCAGAATTGAAGGCTTTGTTGACTTGGTGCGATATATACCTATGGAGCAACAATCACTTTTCTGCAATCACGAGCTTCTCACCATGCTGAGGCCACTTGTAGGTAGCTGGACAAAGGTGCCTGGAACATTTGCAAGCCACGAGAACGTCAAGGGCAACCTATTAGCCAAGACTGTGAGGCAACAGTGCTGGCACAGAAGGCAGGCTTGTGATGTGGCATTGTGGAACAGGACGATGTGGAGAAAGTTCAACATACATGCTTCACCAAAGGAAATCGTCTGCACGACAGTGCAACCTCTTGACAGAAACCACTTGCTTCACTCTTTCTCTGATTTCCCACATCTCGTAAAGAATGTATGCTTGTACATCGCATTCGACACACCTGAGGGACAAGTTTCATTGCAGTTTTTTTAAAGAAGCATTCATGCTTGACAAAGCTTTAGTCGCTTTGAAAGAGCTATTGTGTATCACCACTGTTCTGTTGACACCCAATGATTTCGAGAAAATGAGCGTAAGTTATGCCTTTCAGATATTATGACAAGGTCCACTGCGGGTCTTCTGTATCATGCACAACTGCAGAGATGATTTGGCAAAATCGATGCCAGAAAGAAGTTTATTAAAAGAATGAAACCTTTGACTGCTATTATGACAGGTAGATGTACTCCAAGTGTCCAACCAAACTCTCCTGGTGTAGAAGTCATCAAGGAAATGCTTGACTTCCTAAACAAATGGGAGGACCATGCAGACAAAAGACGTTCCTAAGCCAATCCACAGCAGAAGGGCTAAGAGTCACCTTTACCAGGACACTTGAGCACCTTGACTACCTACAAAAGAGTGTCAGATACACCTATCTGCTGACTTCTTGACTAAACCAAGACAAAGCTAAGAATCTTTTTGGAATTGTAGGGATGTCACCAGGCTGCAATACGCAACCTAAACCACAGCAGTTTCTGCTCACAGTAAACTGCCTGTCATTTTATAAGCTTGCTCGCAGTGTAACAGGTGGAAATGCAGTGGGACATGCAATGAGCTCCCTCCTCGGCATTGAAAACGATGGAGTAAAAGCAAAGCAGAAACTGGTGGATACAGTGAACTTGTACATGAACAAACAGGCACCTTCCACCTGGTCTACTTGAGGAAATGATGCACAATATCAGTCACATGCGAGGAGGAGCGACTCAAGGGTGATAAGCCAAATTGCTGGTTAGGTAGCCAAGAAGTGTCACCAGTCCCGCTCATACTGGCTGCCTTCAGCTTACCGCACAAGATGGGCACCACACACTTGCAACAGAATTCATCAAGCACAACGAACTTGGTGGCTTGCATTGATGGCTTGCATCACTCAAATTGTTCAAGTCCATCACTACTCTCGAAGATGTGTTTACTAACTGCTTCAGTGGACGTAAAGTTCACTGGGAGAGTGCCATGGATGTTTTGCACATGATCCACCATGCTTCCCCCCTTTGCAGGTCATCTGTAAAGACTGTGCTAAGAGCCTAACACTATTGTTAGGTTTACATTATCATGAGACGAGATTATTTTGTGAAAAGCAAAAATGAATCCAATCTGCTCAGGAAACGTAATTCGGCCAAACGCCTTGAGCTAAGCAGGCTAAACTAGGTGCACTGTAACTCACTCATCTTGAGGAGCACATGCACTCCACCATTTCCTAAACAATTATCGCCAAATACTATGGCTCCACCTTCAGAGCAGCACCATTCCCTCCCAATTTTCTTTCCCACATCCACCCTGGAGCATACACCCTGTCCTGTGCTCAATGCGCCTAACTCCATGCGCCTCACCCAAATTCTCCTTGAATGCTCGGCAGACCCACCCCCACGAGGCCCAAAGCTTCTGACCACCCGGGAGGAATGGGAGACCCTGCTGCGCTCGACGGACCTGGCCAAGCAGAAGATCGCCACTGACCAAGCCGCCTACATCACGAAACTCCACAAACACATAAACGTACAGAGCAGTGTGGCTGCGCGGTGACACTGGGACGTGCGTGTCTGAATCCTTTGGATAAATAAATTTGCATCTCTGCCTTTAATTCTCTCATATTGTATATTGCATTATTGCCTGCCTAAACAGCTCCGCTACTGGTTACATGCACTGTCAAGCTATGGTTACCAAGTCACAGACAGAACAGGATGTGCCAATGGCAACACTGATGACTTGCCAAAGCTACCCCTGCCCAAATGCAGAGGAAGCCGAAAGCATATTTCATTTCACACCTCCCGAGTTGCTATGGGCATCAATATAATGGACATCAAGTACCACATCAACTATGCTGACTTCAGTGTACTTTTTCCTGTAAAACCCAGTTGTCAAACATATTAGATGCCTACTAGAGCCACCTATCATGTTTTGTCAGAGCTGTGCCAGAGAGCCCAGCAATAGACACAAAAACATGGCAGCATTCAGTAGAGTGCCATTCTATGGCAAACACTTGAGCAGCAACTTTTGTTTTTAGTAGAGTTTAAACTGTTTTAATGCAATGCGCAACATTTAGTGAAAAGGCAGCAGTACAGGAAATAGCGGCAGCTGACACAACGCTATGCAAGGCCGTACGTTGCTCAGCAGCGCACAGTGGTGTTTTTACCTGCCAACACGACGAGCCGTTAGCAGCCTCTCAACGCTGGTATAATTAAGAATGTCAAACATTTGCACTGGAAGTGCACTGTGCGATGCTTTCTTGCTTGCATGGCAAAGACCGCGGAAAACTATCACTTCTCAATGCGACGCATTACTTAAACACTTTTGGGGAAAAGTATGACATGTGAAACGGTTATTAACAGTTTCAAGAAGTGCGGCTTTCAGCATAAGCCTGCAGCCAAGGATACGGAGTGCAGCGAGGTGGTGGGCCTCTTGACTACGACAATGACATGGATGAGGAATACCTGTCCACCGTCGCCGATGTGCTCTTTGCCGAGTTCATCGCGACAGATGACAATGTTCCAACTTGCGAGCCGCAAAGTTTCGCCAAGATTGTAGCGGAGGTAGTAGCAGACGAGGCAACAGAACACAGCGGCGACATCGGAAGCTTGAACCAATCGGCTACCTTCGCCGAAGCCCTTGTTGGACTGGAAGACTTCCAAAGGTTCTTTCGTACGATAAACAATGAGAATGCAGACAAATGTCAGCAATCTATGCAAAAGGAACTGTTCCTGTCGAAGGGCGAGACACACCAGCAGAAAGCAACTGTCTTTTAGGAAATAAATGTTTTTTTTTGCCCTTGCACCTCAATATGGGCTTATTGGACAATTTTGACTGAATTCCTACCAGCAATGGGCCGTCCAGCAGGCCCGCGAAGCGGCCGCCAGGTATTCCCTGTCGGTCCCTACGTGGGACACACCCGCTATGGGCTAAGCAAGTCCTGCAGGACATAAATAAAATTTTCCCAGTCCAGTCAGACTGCATGTTTTCCCAGAGAGTATGTTTATTTTTCGCACTTTTTTAAAAGAAATGAACGAGGTTCTACTCCCACTGGCAAGCCTGCATGATCCAGATGCTTCAAGGGGAAACAGAAAATACCTGTGGAGTACATGGCAAACGTGAAAGCTTGGATGACACGTCAAAACGTGGATGACAAGTATCTCATCAAGTTCGAACACGTCTGTGAAAGAAATGGCATCGAGCTCTCTCTTTGGGCACAGAACCTGTTAGCTCTGCTTCCTGGAGAAGTATCAGACGTGATAACATTCTTGTCAAGCAAGACGCTTGAGAGCTCCGACTGTGTTGAGAAGGCTCTGCTGAGGAGGTATAAGTTGTCACCCGAGACTTGCCAGCAAAGGTTCCAGTATACAAAAATGGGCAGTGAGCCGCATGCTGACTTTAAGTTTCGTCTCAAAGCCATTTTAATTGAATGGCTCAAGTGCTATGAAGTTTATGACAATCGAGATAAAGTGGTAGAGTGCATTGCATTGGAGTAATTCAACCGCTGCATCAAAGGTGACTTCAATGTCTGGCTCCAGGAAAAGCTTGGAGAACTACAGCTTAGCAAGGCAGCTGACTTAGCTGAAGAATATTACACTCATTGAAGCTTGCACTGTAGGGCAGTGTGTGTTGAAAAAGCTGAGAGACAAGAGGGTTTTTCAAAGAACCCTGATGAATGGAAATCCATTCCGCACCGTAATTTCAGAAAAGACTCGTCTCTCACGAAGGAGACTGTGAGGGAAAGGCAAACAGAAGTGCAGAAATTGAGTGAGGTTCCCAAGCAGCGCACCGACGCTACACAGGCATTTGGGTCACGGAAGCCACTAATCTGTTACAACAGCAAAAAAGGGTACATCGCGTTAAATTGTAAATAAAAGGTTGCTTTTGCAACAATCCGGGAATTAGAAAAGAGCATGCGGTTGTTGGGACCAAATATTCAGGAGATCACTGTGTATGGCATGAGGTGCTGAGTACCTCGAGACACAGCAGCAACCCGGATGTTGTCCATCCATCTTGTTTCTTTGAACAAGTTTACAGGAGGATGTGCGCGGATTACACAAGCTGCCAAGGAGCAGAGTGCTTGCTTACCGATCGCTATGGTGATCACAGAAGGTGCTTCTGGTAAGCTTAACACCGAGACGGCTCTCTACCGCCCTTCCGGATTATTTTGCTTATCTTTTTTCGAAAAGCTCTGAGCAGCTTCTCAAAGGACAGGGTAAATCATTCTTTGCAAGTGTGGCATAAATGACCCTCATGCGAATGCAAGCGCAAAAGCTCTCGCAAGAGCTTGATCTTGTTCAGTTTGGTAAAACACTACCTGCAAATGCGGCTGAGCTACATGACCTAAGCAGCAAGCCAACTAAGCCTCAGGTAGAAAACTCTCAGAGTGTGTTACTCGAGCCACCTGTTGCTGAAGTGGGTAACGTCGGTGGGTGTTTTCACGTGCTTTTTTTAAAAAGCGCAGAATTCTTGCTTGCGTTGATTGTGTAAAAATTTGCACTGCAGAAATCTTCGACCCCGAAAACGAAGACAACACGGAGGAAATTATGAAGATGTTGGAATCATCCGACATTGAATGTAGCAGCGATGATGATGACCCAGACTGGGAGTTACCAGAGTGCCAAGTTGTGACTATCGACGACGACGAGGAGCAAAGTCAAGAAGACTTTAATGATGCTGCTGACACAAGTGTGCCATCAGGCAAATATATCTGGAAGAAACAGCCCTTCAAAGAAAGTCGCTCCCACCCTG
The DNA here is from genome assembly GCF_013339695.2 of Rhipicephalus sanguineus. Taxonomy (NCBI): domain Eukaryota; kingdom Metazoa; phylum Arthropoda; class Arachnida; order Ixodida; family Ixodidae; genus Rhipicephalus; species Rhipicephalus sanguineus. The sequence goes on along the minus strand of NC_051177.1, from coordinate 180,831,905 downwards.
CGAGCACGATCGCAGTGAGCTGCTGAGCAAGGTGCGTACGCCGCTTGAATATTTTTATGAATACTTTAATGACTCTTTCTTCCAGAATGCAGCTGAGAAGACCAACATGTACTGCATGTCGACAACTGGCAGGATATTAAAAGCAACTCCACAAAAAATTCCGCAACTTTTTGGCATGCACATAATCATGGGATTCCGAAGATTCACATGTATTGGCGCAGGGGCTTTCAAGTCAACCAACTGACTAACGTGATGCCACGTGAAGAATTTAACACCCTGAGGTCATGCCTTCATTTCGTGGACACAGAAATGCCTCCAAATAAGCCAGAAGGGAACTGGCCGTGGAAAGTACAGCCAATCATTGATGCTGTGCGCAAGCGCTGTCACAAACTGGACAAAGCACTTGTCAGTTATTCAATTGACGAACAGATAATTCCGTTCACCGGCAGATGCTCGCTTCGGCAATACATGAAGGGAAAACCAAGGCCACTTGGCTTGAAAAACTTCGTTTTGACTACCTCTGCTGGATTGGCGATGGATTTTGAGGTCTACCAAGGAAAATCGACTCCTCTTGCAGATACTGCGCTTGGCCTTGATCCAAACGTTGTCCTCAGGCTGGTGGAAACACTGCCAAAAAGCTCATCGGTCTACTTTCACAGATATTTCACGACCATTCCACTTTTGGATGCACTAATCGACAAAGAGATTGACGGGACTGGAACAATCATGACAAACTGCGTCAAAAACATTCATTTTCAAAGCGACACGGCGATGAAGCAAGGCAATTTCCAGGAATTCCAAAGAGCGCATGGGAAGGCTACTATTGTAAAATGGAAGGACAGCAAGTCTGTTACCATTGCCTCTATATGTACAGGTGCGAATCCAGTGGAATCCATGAAGCGCTTGTCCAAGAAAACCAAGGAGTACATTGATGTTCCATCACCAGCGGTTGGCGTCATCAAGTAACTGGTAACGGCCAAACTGCGATGAACGAAATATTTTCCGCAATGGGGCTGTGCAGTCGAGCAATGCATAAAAAGACTTTTCAGCGGCATTTGAAAAATAAGCTGGAGCCCGCTGCTATGCAAGCAGCTGAAGATGCTATGCGGCAGCGCGCGCGTGAAGCTGTCATCGCTCTACAAGGACTTGTGCTTTGGACACTGTGGTAACATTGCAGTGTGTTTTGATGGGAGCTGGATGACCCGGGGTAACTCTTCGCACACTGGCGTCGGAGCTGTTATTGAACTATTCACTGGTTATGTTCTCGACTACGTCGTACTTTCAAACTTTTTTTGGGGCTGTGAGGTGGGACTGAAACCCGGTAGCGAGGGCTATGAGCAATGGCAAGATGCTCATCGCTGCCAGAAGAATACCAGTTGTAAATTTGGTCAAATGGAGGTAGAAGCAGGCCTCATTCTTTTTGAAAGGTCCCTTGAGTGGCGCAATCTTCACTATACAACAGTCTTGTGTGACGGCATTAGCAGAACGTACAATGCTGTAAGGGATGCCAAAGTTTATGGTTTTATCGACGTAGAGAAGGAAGACTGCACAAACCATGTGCAAAAGCGAATGGGGACGGCTCTGAGGAACTTAGTTCGAAAGCAGAAAACCGAAGGCTGTAGTCTGGGAAGAAAGGGGCGACTCACTGCCGACCTCATCACCAGATTGAGCACCTACTATGGTTGTGCGCTCAAGTCACATCAAGGGGACGTGGATGAAATGCAGCGAGCTGTGATGGCCATGTACCATCACATTACATCCACTGACGAAAGGCCAAATCACAGTTTGTGCCCCATAGGCGAGTAGTCGTGGTGCCGGCACAATGCCACAAAGGCCAAAGCTATGCAAGAGCCAAAACACAAGTACAGCTTGCCCAAAGAAGTTGCCGAGGCGTTATTGCCTGTTTATGAACATCTGTCTGACAGGAGTCTGATGCAAAGATGTCTAAGAGGGAAAACTCAAAACTTGCATGAAAGCTTGCATTCAGTTATTTGCAGTCTCATCGCCTAAGAGCAGCACTTCTGTTTTTGCTGTTCAAGCAGCAGTTGCTGAAGCTGTGTTGCGTTTCAATGCAGGAAACAAACACCCTGCAGCATCAATTCTTCAAGAACTGGGAATGAATGCAACCAGCACTGGCAAGATGCGAACAGCTGAGAAGGTGTCTTAAAAAAGCTTAAAGACTCCATGCATCCTGATTACACACCTGGGTCATTTTGAATGACTTCAGTGACATTTACACTATTTTTCTGCTAATAAACAACTTTTAAAACATTTTTCCTAGTTTTCCCAAAATGGCTATTTTGGTAGTTTTGCTATTTAGAAGCGATATTTCAGCTTCTGGTCATGATATTACTCTAGTTCTTGTGTTGACAGCTTGTTAAACTAATGTAGATTGAAATAAGACTGAATTGAATATTGCAAGTAATAGACATAATTTTAAAAATCACTAACGATTTCATGTCAAGCTGGGATTTCACTTCCAAAAGTTTGACATGCCATAACTTTTGTTCAAATGGGCTTGGAACATTCATGTTTGTTTTATTGCATACAGCCATCATTCTAGATTATAGCGGTATGTTGATTTGTTTTGTAACTATCAGAGTTAAAAAAACAGACTTCTTGCTTCCAAGGAACATGAAAAATGTGATACCTCGAAAACTATATAATGCACAAAAAAAAATTGCATATTTGAAATCTGCATATCAAAATACGTAAGGTGTGAAAGCTTCATAAAAATCGACTTGAAGTTAAGCAAAATTTTTAAATAAAAGCCCAACCCACAGATATGTATGGTTTCATTTTGAAAGCCAAAAGCAAATATTTTCATTTGGTGACGCTGGAGTTTACTTCAGAGGTGCAGAGAGAAACACAATTGCAGAAAAAAGAATCTGTTTATAGCGCAGTTTGCGTTTGGGCAAGAAAGGGATAAAGAACATGAATGATTCCTTTTATGAGAAATCTGACTTATTCTGTCATAGTTACACAGATGTGCAAGTTCGCAAGTATGAGCACATGAAAACGCGTGAGAAGGGCATCTTGGCTTGAAAAAGACCAAAGCTAGGATTTCCCTAGAGTTTTACAGGCCAAAATGTTGGAAGGTCATTGGAGACTTTGAGCACCCTTGTGACAAATGTCAGTGGGTGGGGAAGGTGACGCCCATGAAGCTGGTGCCAGTTATAACAGGACCTTTCTAGCATCTAGTAATCGACATTGTAGGACCATTTCCGTAGTCGAGGAAAGGTTGTCGATACATACTGACGACCCTTTTTGTAGCAAAAAAGTTTCCAGAAGCAGTACCATTTCGGAAGATAAATTCCCTTTAGGTCGTGGACACTCTACTCTGGATATTCACGTTTCGGAGTTCCTCCTCAAAATTCAATGCGACAACGGCAGCGTATTCACCAGCTGCCTTACCTCTACCTTCTTGGATAATCGCGAAATCAAAGTGGTGCACAGCTTGATACAGCTTGAAACGAAGCATGTATTCCTCACGCTATGTTTGCTTTGAGGTCTGCTCCCCATGAGAGCACTAGCTTTATTCCTGCAAAGCTTGTATACGGCCAGAGCTTCTTATGTCTATCTGTGCTGTGTGCGCTGAAATTGTGCCATAATTAGGAACACCACTACGAATGCTACACGAATCCTGGGAAGGACACGATGAGGACTCGAATGTAGTTTCTTATGTTCTCGACCTCCTTCAGAGGCTCGGAAAAACAAAGGATCTTGTGGAGAGCCACATGAAGGCTGCACAAGTATTGTCGAAAGAATACTATACAAATCGGCAAAAAAAAGCTTACCTTCGAAGTGGGAAGTCAGGTAATGTTTCTGTGGCCTCAAGTTTGTTTTGAACCTGCTAAAGTAATAAGGCACTGTATATACTCGAGTAAGGGCCACCCTCGTCTAAGGGCTGCCCCCCTACTTTGCAGGAGGAAATTTGAAAAAAAAAAATTCAAGAAGTCCCGCCAGAAAAGTGTAGTTAGTTCAATTGCAGCTACACAGCACTGCCAGCTTTTCCACCTCCGCCGACTGCGACGAACGGCGCCAATAGGGAGTTTTAAAATAGCGTTCACTAAGTTCGCAGTCCTTGCGGTCGCCCGCTATTTCCATCCCTTAATGGGGGCCCGCAAGAGGATAGCGTACAACGCATGTGCAGTGGTGACAAATGCTAACACAAAGCTTTGCGTACGCTGTTCTAAAACTGCCTATTGCTTTGTGTGGCGCATCGTTGGCATTGGTCGCTATGTTGGCTGTGTTTCTTCAGATCGGTGTCGTTGGTGTCACTTTGCCTGTAGTAGTGAGCTGTTTGAGCCAGCGCAGGTGAGGGACAATGGGCTGGCATTTGAGATCATTCACTGCAACACTTAACTCTTTCGTTACCACGCCTATTCAAATCGATCACCGGCGATCGACGAAAAAAGCTGCCGATTTCGACGCGTTAAAAATTTTTCCCGAAATGCTACAGCATCTCGCGTTTAGTTCTGGGACTGCTCTTCTACAATCCGTTTAAATTTTCCCGCTCTGACGACGTTGAGATTTCTGACGGAGTTTTTCGCGAACGAATGCGCATGTATTACTGAAAAAGGGGGCGTGGCTGCCACACTCGGGAACAAAATGCGCTGCTCATGTTTGTGCTCCGTTATTATCAACATTTTCGTATCAAACGATTCCTAAGAAGTCAATTATCAAATTGTGTCGTCATTTTTGCGAGGTAATAAATTTTGCCTGTGATAATTACATGAAAACGACACCTGCTACTCACTAGTGAGCGTTGCTTCCGAGTTTGCGCAATATTATTCAAATAAAGCTCGTTTCTGAAGGTCCGTCGCGCCTCTAACTTGTTGATCTGGCCTTTTTAGCCAGTTTGCAGCAGTTTTGGTTTCGTTTCTCTTTACCTACGTGAGAGGGGCGCATCGGGTGTTAGCGTCGGCGCGCGCGGTAATCTCTCGGCCGCTCCCATGGCGTCGTCAACCCGCGGGGCTGCGTCGCGGGAAAAACACTCCACTCGAAAGTGTGCTCAACCTGCTCACGAATTTAGTGAAGCTGAGTCGAGCTATGAGTCCGAAGACGACACCAGCTCATCTTCAAGCGCTGACAGCGACGATGCTTCGAGCCAGCCCGGGCCATCCTCAGCTGTGTACCGGTAAGTTTCGTTTTCGGCCTTGAGCGGTCTCGTTCGTCTGAAGCGCTTATCTGCCGATCTTGGTGCACGACCTTTGAGATGTCCTGGTTATCTGCAGGATACGCACAGCGCTTGGATAGCATGTGCTGCCGCCGGCAGCCAGAAAGCTTTAATTTTCACCAAGAAGGCCGCCCGGCGCGCATCTCGGCCCGGCACACCGGAGCAGCGCAAAACGTTTCACGACGGCGCGCGATTTTTTTTTCCTGTTTTTCACAGCAGAGGTCATCAGGACCATCTGCGAAAATACCAACAAATATGCTTGGATGCATATCTTGGGCCTTCAGACTTATGCCGAAAAAGATGGCTCGTGGAAACAGGTGACTCCGGAGGAACTGGTGAAGTTCATTGGACTTCTCATTTATATGGGCATTGTGCACGTCCCGCGCATTCACCTGTATTGGAGCACCAGTTCTCTTTTTTTGGGCCTTATTCCATGGAACATCATGCCAAGGAGACGGTTTTCAGCACTTCTGCGCTTTTTAAGTGTAACTGATCCGGAGGCGACTACTGTGGCTTCCCACGGCAAGCTTCACCGGATTGCGTGGCTTTTGGAACACATGAACAGCACATCCGCGGAGCTTTACCAACCTGCGCGGAACCTCTCTGTCGACGAAAGAATGGTAAAATCAAAAGGAAGATCGGGTATTCGGCAATACATGCGTGATAAAATTGTAAAGTGCGGGTACAAATTGTGGGTGCTAGCTGAGTCGCACACTGGTTATTCGGTCCAATTTTATGTGTATGCAGGCAAAAGAGAAACGTCTAGCGCCAGTGGACTAGCATTTGATGTGGTGACAAAGCTTTGCGGGAGGTACTTTGATCAGGGATATATTATCTTATAGACAACTTCTACACGTCGGCGGCACTTTTTGTTCACCTCTTGGAAAAGAAAACCCTCGCTTGTGGCGCTACACGGAAGGACCGCCGGTGTTTTCCGTCCGAATTGAAGGACCCCACATGGGAAAAAAAATCAAAGAGAGGCGAAGTTCGGTGGCTACGCCGGGACAGCATTCTGTACATGCAGTGGAAGGACAAGAGAGCTGTCCATATGATGTCCACTGCACACACTGCCAACAAAAGTGTGACAACCACAAGAAAAGAGAAAAGAGGTGGTGTGTGGAGCCTCGTTCCAATTCAGAAGCCGCTCCTGATTGAAGAATATAATTATGGGATGCAGGACGTAGATCGATCAGATCAGCTGATCGCATCTTACAATGTCTTGATGAAATGTGTGAGGTGGTGGAAAACTCTCTTCTTTCACTGCATTGACATTGCAGTTGTGAATAGTTTCATTATTTTTCAAGAACACCGTCAGCGACACCTCTATGCCCCAGAACTTCAGAGAAACTCTAATTTTGACCAGCTATCCTTCCACTTGGAGCTCGCTCAACAGCTTCTCGAGGTGGATGCAGATGATGTTCCACGAGTGGAGCCTCCGCCAAAAAAAGTGCAGCACCACCCCAAAAAGATGCCAAAAAGGAAAAACTGCCGCAAGTGCTATGAGGAATGCAAAGTTAAAAAAAAAAACAAACGTTCTTTGTGAAACCTGTGGCGTTGTGAAACCCCCTGCCCCTGGTCAATTGTGAGGTAACTTACTGCCTCAGGGCCGGACTGCGAAGCCACGAGAGGTGAGTCGAGCCTTATCGCTCTAAATCTTGTGTGCTTCCCATTTTGTTGTTGTTTTCACGTTGTCATGCGGAACTTCTCCGCCGCTTCGTTTTATCTGTATTTTTGTTGCGTTGGTGGCGCTTTTGGCACAATAAACTGTGTCAGGCAAAGAACTCGTCTCTGTTACCACTGGCCTGAAACCTGCCGTGGTTGCGACTCAACTCGAACCACGGGTCCAGCTCTGACTGTTAGGGCTGCTGCGTAGCACTAGTAGCGAGTAACTACACTCCTCTAGTGCGCAGTGTGATCCAAATTCTGGACAGTTTCGCACGCGCGGATCTGTTTGTTACAATGTAACCCCTATAACGAAAGCCATGTGCATCACGGCAGAAAGCTTCTGCCGTACGTCGTATTTAAGATAAAGGCTCTCGCAAAACAAAAGTTCCCTCAGGGAATCATAGTACGTGCTCAGGAAAAGCGTGCGATGTGCGAGGAACTCGTCGTAGACTGGATAAAGGCCGTTGGACAAACAGACCCGGAGGCCTGTTACAACGGAAAGCCCTCCTTGTTCTGGACAGTTTCAGGGGCCGCTTGACAGACCGCGTCGGGAACAGACTCACCATGACTCGTACGGACTTGGCTGTTATTCCTGGAGGACCGACGAGTGTGCTGCAGCCGCTCAACGTCTGCATTAACCGTCCGCTCAAAGCGAAATTTTGCCAATGCTACTCTGAATGGACGGCTGGAGGCCATCATGAGAAGACCCCTACAGGATGGCTGAAGTGGGCATTGCTCCAACAAGTGTGTGTGTGGATTTTGAGTGCGTGGCGTGCCCTGTCATTTGAAATAGTTACGAAAAGCTTCAAGGTCACTGGAATTTCAAACTGCATGAACGGTACTGAGGATGATTGTCTCTGGGAGGACCCCGACACCGAGGCGAGCTCTTCCGAGAACAAGGACACCGATAGTGAAATGGAATCGTAATAAAAACATTCTTGGCGTGTCATTTGCGACTCTCTTGCACTCTGCTACTGTTGCGGAAACAGTACAACCGGCCGTTTCCCGAAAATCGAAGAGGACCTGGCAGAATTCGTGCGCCAACGTCGCGGCCATTTTCTGCCTGTCAATGCCGAACTCGTCCAGATCAAGGCAAGGGAGCTTACACGTGAGGCTGGCGTGCCCCATGACACCTCTAAGGCCAGTCACTCGTGGGTGCAGAATTTTATGCATTGTGTGGGATTCTCGCTTCGCCAAAGGACTTCGAGTTGCCAGAAGCTTCCGACCGAGTACGAAGAGAAGCTCATTGAGTTTCAGCGCTATGTGATTAAGATGAGGAGAGAGAAGTACCCCGTAGGCCAGATCGGAAACGCGGATGAGACGCCAATCTTTTTGGACATTCCGGCTGGCTACGTGATTGATGAACTTGGCACCAAGGAGGTACGCGTCTGCACAACGGGCAACGAGAAGACCCGGGTAACGGTAATGCTGGCTTGCACGGCGGACGGGCGTAAGCTGCCGCCTTTTCTCATATTTAAGAGAAAGACGCTCCCCAAGAACGAGACATTCCCACTCCGGATGTACGTCAGGTGCAACGATAAGGGCTGGATGGACAGCATCATGATGGAGTGGATCCATGTTGTGTGGGGAAGACGTCCGGGCGCGCTCCCGAACACTCCAGCTATGCTTGCGCTAGACACATTTAGAGGCCACTTGACCGATGAGGTCAAGGAAGCGCTCCGCAAGTCCAACACCGACCTTGTTGTCATTCCCAGAGGAATGACGTCGCAGCTCCAGCCACTGGATGTCTGCATAAATAAGCCCTTTAAGGATCTCGTACGACAGGAATATGAGCAGTGGCTGGAGGCTAGCAATCGCCAACTGACTCCATCGGGTCGCATGAAGCGAGCGTCAGTGAGCGAGGTCACTCGATGGATTCGTAATGCTTGGGAGGCCTTGCCGTCGGCAATAGTGTCACGGGCATGCCTGAAGTGCTGCCTCTCGAACAGTCTGGACGGCACGGATGACGATGCGGTTTTTGCCGACAGCAATAAGGACCCGACCAGCGAGGAAGAATAGTCAGGCGAGCAAGTGGTTCTAGCATTTTCGACGGTTGTAAATATAAATAAAACTCTGCAGACGACCACTTTTTGATTGCTGTTTACAGTTGCATCACTTCGTGTTATAATCGTAATAAACTTTTTTTTTTTTCGTCGAGACCGATAGTACCCCCCTCGCGTTATATTCGCAGTCGCGTTATTTACGTGCAAATACGGTACTTAATGCGCATCATTGTTGAAGAATGTACTCTACTCGCATTTCAAGAACGACCTTACTATACGGACATCGGAAAATGCAAATTCAGCATCATCACCGATAAGTCTGCTGACGTCAGTGCGAGCAAACTTGTAAAAATAGTGACAAGTTTCCTTTCACTCTGTGTCCTTGAGACATGCACTACCAATGGGATCGTTGGAGGCATCAAGCGCACTTTCCAGGAGTTCAAGATTGACTTGAGCAACATGGTCAGCATCAGAACAGACAATGCAAGCGTTATGACTGGAGTGAATAATAGGGTGTACCAGAAAGTTGACAGCAGAAGTGCTGAATCTGATCCTTGTATGATGCGTCTATTACTCCTAATGGTTGGCCATTTTCCGCCACTGTGGCAGACCGTCATCCTCGAAGCCTCGAGTACCTTGTCAGCGAGACATACAGCATAGACTATTTATAACGTAACCGCCTATAGTGCGGGACCGGATATAATGCGGTTTTTTGTGACCACCAGTTCACCTCCCATCGAGTTCAATGTATTAGCATACCGCTCAGTATGCAGGCGTGCACAACGACAGACCGGGTACAGTGTGATTCCTCCGAAGAGCGCACCCCACTGCACCCTCTACAAAAAGAGAAAACGAAGCGATGGAACTCATCGCCAACCCCCCTGAAGGAGGGAAAAAAGAAACGCACAAAGAAAAGAAGTGCGACCAGCCTCTCTTTTCTCTCTCTTTCCTTTTTCTTTTTTAACCGCCTTCATGCGGTGCTGCTGCCTAGCTGACTGAGCGGCCTGTGTGGGCTAGAGAGAAGTCGTCGGGAAGGTTCATTCATTCGTGGGGGGCGGCCAGTTGACACTCCGACACATTTCAATCTTTCACTCTCTGGCTCTCTGGTCTGTGGTGTGTGCATGCTTGCCTCGAAGAGTGTCGCCAACGTCGTATGCCTAGCCATCGGAAAACGTGTGTTTGTGTGCGTTGTGCACGGCCGGTACACGTGTTACGTTATCGATCTTCTAGCTCCTTGTGTCGCGCTGCACTGAGCTGCCATGCCGCCTGGTCCTTCCAACCCATGAAAGCGGCAAGCTTTATCTCTAGAGACAAAGCAGAGCATCGTAAAAGATGTTGAAAGTGGAATGAAGAAGGTTTCCATCGCTCAGAAGTACGGCATCGCCGACACAACAGTGTCGGCTATTTGGAAAAACAGAGAGAAGGTGCAACAGCAGCTTTAAGGGGATGCTGGATCTCTCAGGAAAGCGGATTCGTGTATCAAAATATGAAGACGTGGATGCTGCTTTGTACAAGTGGTTTTGCGAGGTGCGAACCCAAAATGTACTTGTGAGCGGTCCGATGCTGCAAGCGAAAGCTAGGTCATTTGGCACCTTACTGGGAATTGATGGCTTCAACCCGTTAAACGGGTGGATACAGCGCTTTAAGGACCGACATGGAATCAGCTGTCGTGTTATCTCCAAGGAGAGTGCAGAAGTCGATGACTCGGCTGTTCAGGCGTGGCTCAATGTAAACATCGAGACCATGTTGTCTAAGTACGCCGAGAGGGACATTTAAAATGTGGACGAGGCTAGTGTATTTTATAATCTCGTTCCAAACCAAACTCACATTACCCCATGAGCGCTGCTCCGGCAGAAAGGCTTCAAAGGAGCGTTTTATCATTCTCTTCTGCCTGTGTGCGAGGGGGCCAGAGTGAACGGACGCGTATCGTATCGTCTCCGTCAATTTCTGGTTCCTGTGCCCAGCTAAATCCTTCCAAGGGCCCACCAAGAAGCTCAACGGATCCGGGAAGGTACACGGACACTGTCCACGACCATCTTTTGGATGTGCCCTGTGATCTCCGAGAATTATCCAGTGAAATCGCCTCTGACACCCACGCCGCTGCGCCAAGCCGCGCCTCGTTGAGGCGAGCCTCGCAGGCGCACCGTATTCCTCCTCACTCCCCAACAACCATGGAGGAGACAGTGGACGAAGAGACAACCAACCAGCAGGACTGTCACTCTGGTGAGTGGCAAACTGAGCTCCGTGCCTATCGAAATCGAGCCCAAGGCTCGCATTCGGCCCCAAAACCCCTCTCAACGGCCTCGGTTCCAGCACAGCCAAGTGCCACCAACGCCAGTGCACCACTGGATGCTGCCTCCGCGTCCTTTCGAACCACGTTCGAGCAGTAGCCGCAGCTGCTACGCACAACGCATGCGGTCGTACAAAAAAGCAAACAACTCACCGCGCTGCTGGCAGGAACGATCCGGGTCGTCTTTCGCCCGCGAGGCGGGCTCTTCCTGAAACAACACCCAGCAGCAAGTTTATTACAAGCACTGCATACCGGTGTCGACGGCTCAATGCCGTGTGAACTGCACGTCAGAGTTCATCCCACCAACAACACGTTCATAGTGGCGACTGCAGAAGAAGCAACAGCTCTGACTTTAGTAAAAGTACAGGAAATTGCTTTACATGGGAAGCAATACCCTGTAGCTGCGTACATCGCAGCCTCTCCTGCGGCAGTCAGGGGTGTGATTTCAAGAGCGTACTGGAATGAGACACCAGAGCAGATTCTGAACGACTTGCGCTATCGAAACCCGGACGCCAACATCATAGCCGCCAGACGCATGGGAAAATCAGCCTCAATTTTAATAACCTTTGCCTCCGGTCCCGTACCCCAGACCATCAAGTATATGTGTGTGGTACACCGTTGCACCAGGTACAAGGGCAGCCCTGATGCATGCACCAACTGCCGGAAGCCTGGTCACAGGTACGACGTGTGCACGCTCCCAAAAGTGGACTCTGCCCGCGATGCGGTGAAAAACACGACAAGAAAGAGGCCCCTGCACACCAACATGCATCCTTTGTGGTGGAAATAATCTTACCGGCACCGGTTCGTGCAAGGCCAGGACACCCCAGCTCGACAACAGACACTGCCAAAAACTAAGCCACCAGTGTCCACGACAAAAGACTTTCCACCCCTAGCGCCCCATTAAGGTCACCAGCGAGCGTGGACCAAAGCCACAAGTGCGCCCAAAGCATTACTGCGGGAAGAAGAGGTAGCCCTCCTGCGGGAAGAGGTAAGGCACCTGAGGGCAGCCATTGACTATCCCACCCAGCACCCCTGCAACCCCTCTAACTTCATCAACCCAACCCTCCACCCATCCAGTCCCTCTACCATCAACACCCCAATCTTCCATAGCCCCTCCCCAAAAGAAACGCCGCCCAGATGACACTCCAGATATAGACATAGACCCCAAATTTAAAGCATTTTCCAAACGGCTAGAAGCCAATATTATGGCTCAGACTCAAAAATACATTGAAACTGCCTTCGCCACGCTGACAGAAAGGATAATCAGTCAGGTAACCACAGCCATTCTGCAACAACTTCCTCAAATAATTGCTGGAGTGTCTTCCCACGGCCCAGCTGGCACTCCCACAGCAGCTCCCATCCTTCGCCCTCCTACCCTCCAATATGGCGCGGCTGACAGCCAGTAATCTCCCACTACGCATTATGCAATGGAACTGCAGGAAGTTTCACCACAAACGAGACCCCCTGCAGCAGCCACTCTGTTTCCCTCCACGGCCCCGAATATAGTAGCACTTCAAGATGCCGGTACAGCCATATCACTGCCCGGATACGCTTTGGTGCCCTCTGACGTCACTCCAAACCCCAGGGTTACTACTTATGTTCAAAATTCTGTACCATACACTTGTGATTTACTAAACTCTCAGGTTGCCCATACATTCATCGAATTAATCCCGTCCACTCACAGATCCCGTCCCCTCTTTATCCTAAACTGTTACCTTCTTCCAAAGCAACCGGTTTCAGAACTAATTGCTCTCATTAAAGCCGCCTCCACTGCTGCAAAGAAAGACCCCCTAATTATCTTAGGGGACTTTAATTGCGCACATGTAGACTGGGGATATATACGGACAAACAAGAGAGGGGCGGCATTATACAACACCCTTCAGATGCAGGGCCTATCCATATACAATGACTTCAGTGCACCTACTCGAATCGGCAACAGCGTCAGCGCCGACACTAGCCCCGACCTCACTTTTGGCCGCAATTTTCCCACGTTGGTCTGGAGAAACTCAAATGAAACCCTGGGCAGTGATCATTATATGACTACTATAGAGGTTAACTTTGGCAAAACATTTAGAACCCACCGTGTCCGGCAGACTCGCTCGGATAATTGACGTAAACACCGAGAGGCCAAACCACTCCGAGTCCCCTTTTAACCTCCACACATGGATGACAGAGCTCAAACAGGATGTCCAGGCTTTCACGCAAACTTTCGACGCCACCACCGAGACCCCCACTATAGATAGTAGGTTAGCGCACTTACTCCAAGCACAAGCTAGTATACTCACGGGCTGGAAAACCCAGAAACTCAACCAGAAGACAAACTCAAACTGGTCCAACTTCAAAAAGAAATAGAAGAACACAGCGCCGCTCTCAGCAAATCTAATTGGCACCACATATGCGACGGACTCAGAGGTAATGTCTCCTCATCTAGGGCCTGGCATCTTCTTCGACATATGATAGACCCCGGTCAAAATAAAAAGCAAACGTGGCTTACACTCAAAAGGCTTGCCCATCAAAATCGGCATAATCAACAGGCACTGTTAGACCAACTAAAATCAATTTATACTGCTGTGGGCCAAGCGATATCATATCCCGACTATAGTGGTCCCGAACAACGTTCCCTCGACTCCCCGATTCAGGAGGCCGAAGTCGGAGCAGCCCTCCTTAAGCTCAGGAACTCGACCCTTGGAGAGGACCAAATAACCAATGTCATGCTCAGGAATCTAGATGACCGTTCTATTTCTCTTCTTACCGATTACTCCAATGAGTGCTGAGAAAAGGGGGAGATACCAGCGGAGCGGAAGCAGACAAAAACAATTTTTATCCCTAAAACCAATAAGCCCATTAACGTCCACAATCTCCGTCCCATCTCCCTTACTTCGTGCCTGGGCAAACTGTTTGAGCATGTCGTCCTCACCCGTCTCACGCTCCACATGGAATCTCAGGGACTATATCCCCATAGCATGGTGGGATTTCGATCGCACCTTTCTGCACAGGACGCCCTGCTGCAGATTTCACACGCCATCCTCAGTGGCATGGTGAACCTTACAAGAGCAATTATGGCAGTAGACCTCACCAAAGCGTTTGACAGGGTTACGCACAGTGTGATCCTGCAAGGAATCCAAGAGCTGCAATTAGGGCCTAAAACCTATAACTATATCCAAGCCTTCCTAAATGGGCGCACTGCCTCCCTGCATATAGATGACGTAAGAAAGCCCCCCTTCACCCTTGGTAACATTGGCACCCCTCAGGGGGTGGTTTTATCCCCACTCCTTTTTAATATCACTCTGATCCCCTTGGCGAAAATTCTCAGCCGCATTCCACACTTGGGGCATACACTTTACGCCGACGATGTAGCGGTTTGGACTACGTACGGCTCAGATGGTGACATCGAATCGACCCTTCAGGACGCAGCCACAGCTATAGCTACACACGCGGCAAGCATCGGCCTTGAATGCTCCCCCACAAAGTAGGCAATCCTCGTACTCCGACCGCGCCGTGTCCCTACGGCCCCAATCACAATTTATTTGCATAACACTCCAATACCACAAACCCCTACCCTCCGAATCCTTGGTCTGTACTTGCAGGACACGGGAAAAAACAACATTACTCTGAAGGCATTAAGGCAGTCTACTTACTCCATCATCCAGCTTCTTAGACGGGTGTCAAATTCACGCGCAGGTCTAGATGAAGCAGATAACGTCAAGGTGCTACATGCCTTTGTGCTTAGTCGCATTCTATATATGCCTCTCCTTACTTGAACCTATCCTGCACAGATAAAGACAAAATTAACGCTCTAATCCACATGGCTCCGAAAGCAGCGCTTAATCTCCCGAAAAATACTAGCACGGATAGGCTTCTAAAACTCGGAACGCACAACACAATACAAGAACTGATAGATGCACATATACAATCGCAGTACCTTCACCTAGCTGGGTCCGAAACAGGGCGGCATATACTGGATTCGCTTGGAATACGTATACCAGCACATACTTCAGAATTAGTCTCGCTCCCTCGTGCCATGCGCGCCACGCTTATGATCAAACCTCTCCCTAGGAACGTTCATCCAGAATACCACCAATCCCGCCACGTCGCGTGCGCGGTGACTCTGCATAAGGACTACGGTACTTTGGAGGATGTGCGCTGGGTAGATGCCGCGTGTGGTCCAGACCGTTCGGTAGGTGTCGCTTACCATCCTTCAGCCCCCCCACTCACCCACTTTTTGGACAACCCATTGTTGTGTAGGGCAGGAGCGCGGCATAACCCGCGGCGGGCCGACAGAGAGGCCGAACGAGACGCAGAGACCAAGCTTCGGCGAGACTGACGGGAGACTGCTCTCCCGCGTTTATTGCAGGTGGTTTTAAGGACGGGGAAGAAGGGCGATTGGTTAGCGAGGCACGGGTCACATGACCGGCATGGCCACGCCGGATTGGTGATAGCAAAGAGGCATGGGGGAGACCCAGCTCCACCCAGTGGCATGTACAGGGACCTTTACTGCCCTGGTGTTTCCGCGTGCCACGAGGGGTCGTACGACACAACACCCCTGTACCCCGGAGGAAGCAGAGGAGGCCGCTATAGTGTTAGCAATCGCCAAAACCAACGTCACTTACATACTTAGCGATTCAAAAACAGCCATTCTTAACTTTGCCCGTGGTCGTGTCCATCCTCCCGCATGGCAAATATTGAGGGTGTGTACCGTAAATTCCGATAGGCTTATTGAACTCGTGTGGGAGCCAGCTCACTCTGGCAATCCCGCAAATGAGGCCGCCGATAACATAGTCTGAGGACTTTTATCCGGGCAAATGGCGACTCCAGCCGGGATTTCTCGAGAGAGCGGGCACACATGTTCTCTGAACTCACCCAACAAGCACGCCTTGCCTGTCGCCTCTACCCCCTCCCCACCCCCTCCTTTCCCACTCGCAACAAATCACGTGGAGGCGACTGCAGACCCGAACTCTTCCCGGCCCTCAAGTCCTATCGCACTTCCGCCCCATTTCTCCGGAGTGCACTCTCTGTGGAGAATCTCCCGCCACCTTAGACCACATTCTCTTTGACTGCCCTGCCGACCCTCCCCCGCAGGGGCAGCCCGCCATCAGTACATGGGAGGAATGGGAGGTCCTCCTCGCGTCGCAGGAAACGAACGCACAGCTTGTGAACCGGGGTGCCAGTGCCCTGGCCCTCCGTGGTCTGGACACATAGGCGCAGTGCGATGGCCTTGCAGTGGTCCAGGGCCCGTAAAGGGCCCAAACTCACTCGCCCAATAAAGTTTTTCCTTCCTTCCTTCCTTCGTTCTCTTCTGCGCCAATATGGATGGCAGCGACAAGAGGCGCTTGTTTGTGACTGGGAGGTCGGCGTGGCCATGCTGCTTCAAAAAAAGGGAGTGCCTTCCAGTCACATACAAAGCAAACAGTAAGTCTTGGATGACACGAGAACTGTTTGCGAACTGGCTTCAAAAATTTGACGAAGAAATGATGTCAGAAAAGTGGCAAGTCGTCTTGGTCCTTGACAACTGCAGTGCGCTTCATGTAAATTTGAAGCTGAAGGTGGTGAGCCTCAAATTCTTGCCCGCAAACACGACTGCCAAGAGCCAGCCAATGGACCAAGGCGTGATTGCGGCAGTGAAGGCGCATTATAAAGGGCGCATATGCGAAAGGCTGCTGATAAACATTCAGCGAGATGAACCAATGAAGGTTCATCTGCGTAACACCATCGACATGGTCACGGCATCTTGGTGTCAGATAAAACTATCGACCAACGCCAAGTGCTTCGCTAAGGCTGGGTTCGTTCGCCACACCGCAGCCGGCAATCAGGATACGACGAGCAATGATGACGACGAAGCCGTCGACGTGGATGATGCGTGGTCGGACCTAATGAGAAATAACATTGTTGGCCAGGACGACACCTTCAAAGGCTTTGTGAACGACAACTGTGACGACATTGTCTGCGAACAAGCAGACAGGGAAGAGGCAATCGTGGCAGCTGTGCAGGATCACGGTGACGAGGTATCGGACGACGATACCAATGAGGAGGACCGCACACCAGAACTTTCAGCCAGGAATGCTCTGGATTATGTCAGTAAACTTAAGGTGTTCTGCGCGCAGAACTTGAGCGAGAAAGCTCTCCAGCATATCATCGCCGTTGAAGACAAAATGGTGCACAATGCTGTGAAGGCTCGGTGCCAGACAAAGATAACGGCATTTTTCCACTGAAAAATAAATTTTTGTTTGTTTGGTGTGCATTTCAATGCCTTATTGCGTGTTGCCTTGTCAAAGACTTATTAAGATGTGGGTCGAAAAACGCAAGTTTTCTAAAAAATTATCGGTTTCTTGTTTTCACCTGTTGTGTTAAGATTAGTACCTCTACTGTTCTGAAAAAAAAAAAAATCTATGTCCAGACTCAACTGGAAACGCTTTAAAAGTGCGTCTAAAGAGCACAAGGTGGCTGTCAA
The DNA here is from genome assembly GCF_013339695.2 of Rhipicephalus sanguineus. Lineage (NCBI taxonomy): Eukaryota > Metazoa > Arthropoda > Arachnida > Ixodida > Ixodidae > Rhipicephalus > Rhipicephalus sanguineus. The sequence continues at coordinate 180,814,320 of NC_051177.1, read as the reverse complement.
AAGGCCGAAAGTGTGTCATCTTCGAGCAGCTTGCCGCTGATAATGTGCCGCCGCTCACCATTGTCGACCGCATGAGGCGAAGAGCCGAGCCTCACTCTTCCAATAACGACGGTTTCCCGCGCTGCTGCAGCGCAAGAAATAATAAAGAGAAGCACGCTTTTGCCGCCTTTTTCGAGCGCCGCGACTGGCTTTAAATCACGTAGTACGGATCGGGAGCCGCCATTGGCCGCTGCACACCTGTGTGTGCTGTGAAGCCTACTTGCAGGATCCGTGTCTCGTCGAGCAACGCAGCTAACAATGCTTTTCTCGAGTGCTTATCCGTTATGGATGAAGAAAGCCGTAGGAAGCGCGGTCACCGGCCTGTGATATTTCACGCGGCACACAAATTTTGAGCACGCCGGCGCAAATCAAAGCTGAACACTCAAACCACGAAAAGATCGCCTGCTGCCGCAAGGCGTAGTGGCAGTGACGCCGATGCGTCCCACGAGTTTGCCGCGGCACTCGAATATGTGAGCGCCTCCCAGAAAAAGATCGGACTCTTCGAAGACGAAGAAAAATCACAGGATGAGTCTTCGTTGATTGCTGATATGACAGCACTGAACATGCTTGTGCACGGTGCAATGTGTCCGACGTGTCGCCGTTTGGGATTACGTGTCCGGGAACCGGCCGACAAGCGGAAAGGACTTGTGTCGTTTGTGGAACTGCACTGCCCAAACAGTGAGTGCCCCGAAACTATTCTTTCGGCGACATATACTTCGCGGCGAGTAGCGTCAGGCAGGGAGGCCAGCGTGAGCGCGGCGGGTGACGAACTGACCACGAGGAGAACATACGACAGCGGGAGCTCACGCGATAGCTACGCTGTCAACGTGAAAGCTGTTGTGGCGGCGCGCTCTGTAGGCATGGGCTACGAGCAGCTGGTCTGATCTGCGGCAATTCTTGGCTTGCCAAAGCCAATGCACCATAAATCATTTACTGCAATCAGCCGGAGAGTCCGTGATGCGGCAATGGATGCCATCGGCGCCAATCTTGCGAGGTCGAGAGAGCTGACAGTGAAGGACGTTGGCGGGGACGACATTGCCGTTATGTACGACGGTACGTGGCACAAACGTGGCCACAAGAGTCACGATGGCATCGGCACTGTTGTGTCACTCGACACTGGACTTTCTTTGGATTTTGAAGTCCTGTCAAACTTCTGCCTAGCTTGCAGTAGGCACAAGGCTCTGCCAGATGAAGAAAGAAGTTTGGCAAGCATTTCATAGCTCTGTCTGCGAGCGAAATGTTGAATGCTCAGCCCATGTGATGGAAGCAGAAGCTGCAGTGCGCATTTAGCAAAGGAGCCAAACTTATGACACACCATTGCGATTCAGTAAATTCCTCAGCGACGGCGACTCAAAAGCGTACACAGCAGTTGTTGAAGTGAAGGTATATGGTGATGCTGCGATCATTGAAAAAGAGGACTGCACAAATCACATAGCCAAGTGCCTCGGGACCGCTCTTCGCAAACTCAAGGAGCCACTGCCAAGAGGGGAGAAGCTGAAAGATACGGTAATACAGAAGCTGCAAACCTACTATCAAGTGGCCATCACAAGCAGTAGGGGCAGCATTAAAGCCATGCACCGGGCGATTTGGGCCTCCCATTTTCATTGTCGTTCAACAGATGATGCGAACACCCACGAATTCTGCCCAGATGAACCAGAATCCTGGTGCAAACACGAGCGCGCTAGAGCCTTGGGCGAACCTGCACCGGCTCACACACCCCTGCTCACCAAGGCCCAGGGAAAGGCAATTTTCCCCATTTACAAGAGGCTAACCGACGAGAAGCTACTGACCCGCTGTATTCAGGGCAAAACTTGGAATGCAGCGGAGTCGCTAAACAGTAAAATTTGGCTCCTCTGTCCAAAGACACGATTTGCCTCAAGACATGTTGTGGAGATGGCCACTGCTATGGCTGTTCTCTGGTCTAATCGAGGGCACTCCAGTTTTGAACGTGTTCAGGAAGAGCTTGGCGTACTCCCGCCTCATGATCTGGTTTCTCTTGGCACATCACGGGACAGCACACGCCAGAAAAAAATGCCTCAAAAACTAACAGGAGAAGCAAGGGCTCGTCGGCGTGCGCTGAAAAAAAAATCTCTTGTCGAGGAGTCAGCTCGAAAGAGCCGTGAGGGCCAAACCTATGGTGGCACCAGGAAGCAATGGCCGCCTCACAGAACTTTATGGGTGTGATGTCAGGCAAGAAATTACTCGTTGTACAGCAGCTAAACAAAGCCCTGCACGAGCAAGTTGAAAGGAACCGCCAGAAACTATTTCCGATCATTTCCACCATTATATTTTGTGCAACGCATGACTTGCCAGTATGCGGGAAGCAGTCTGACAGTGGAGTTTTCAATGATCTCCTTGACTTTCGGGTAGAAGCAGGAGATACCCGGCTTCAAGAACACTTTGCATCTTCTCCTGGTAATGCAAAGTACACTTCCGCCCGAGTGCAGAACGAGATCATCACAATCTGTGGCGACATCCTGAGGGAGGAAATAGTGGCTGAAGTTAACACAGCGTTTGCTTTTTCCGTCCTTGCGGACGAAACTGCAGATATTGCAGGAACAGAGCAGATGTCTATAGGCATTCGCTTCGTTGACAAGAGAGGAACGGATGCCTGCGTTCGAGAGCATTTTATGGGATTTGTAGAGTTGAAGCTGAACTCAGCTTGCATCGCCGCCTCAATCTTGAAGTTTTTAAAGGATGCTGGGCTGATTCTTTTGAACCTCGTTGGACAGGGGTATGATGGATGCTCCACAATGGCTGGAAGAGAATCTGGAGTTAACATAATAATACAGAAAGAGCTTCCAAAGGCATTATTTTTCCACTGCGCAAGCTACAAACTGAATCTCGTGATCAACGATTTGAACGAAGACTCTGAAATTCGCAACACAACAGGGATCATCAAGCAAACCATAAACTGCTTCAGTGAGAGCGTACTTCGAAGGAAATTGGTGCCCAACATTCCGATGCTGTGTGAAACAAGGTAGTCTGCAAAATACAAGTCAATTAGGATCTTCTCCCAACATTACGTGGCCATAGTTGAAGCCCTCGAGGAGCTCGCATCAATGGAATCAACCTCGAATGCTGCAGCTAGGCAACGAGCTCACATCCTCTACTGTGCAACGACAAGCTCATCTTCCATTGTCTGCTTGCACATCGTAGCGAAGTACAGCGCACGACTGGAACCTGTTACGAACGTTCTGCAGAGTGTAACCATGAACTTTCATCCTCTACACGACCACATCACTGAGCTGCAGAATATATTTCGCGACCACCGGACTAACGCTGAACAGCAGTTTTCTGACATCATGAGAACAGCAAGTGAGGCAGCCAATCGCTTAAACATATAGTGATATCTGTGCCAAGGCAAGCCTCTCGTCAGACCCACCGACACAACTACGGGATTTTTCATGTTTCTAGCTTTGCGCCACAATTAACACGTTGAGAGCGGTGCTATGTTTACGCATTTTGCTTATTACGTTTAGTTATTTGTTCATTAACAAAATCAAATGTATTTTCCAATCCAATGATTCGTTGTTTAGTTTTTTTTTCGCACGTGCGTAACTCAGACCATAAATAGTGCCTTTTTAGTGCTAACCCACCAATACCCCCCCCCCCCCACCCCCACCCAGCGGTTGCCTCCCCCTGAAAAAAGTTCTGCGGACGCCCTTGAATGAAGGAAATCTATTTTCTAATTAAGTAGACCAGAGGGTGTAATAAGCTCGCACATCGTCCACCGTGGTTTCGTCTCCGGCCTCGTATCGCTCATCTTTCCAATGTAGAAATGCCGAAAGCACAGTCAAAGGTTCAGAGATGAACAGCTCAACGATCTAATCTTACGCAAATGGCTGGTTTGCAAGACAACGAAGGATGGGACTAAAGTAGCAGCAGAGTGTAAATATTGCAGATGTGAGCTTGAGACCAAGTACTCTGATCTTGGAAAGCACCAACTCGAGAGGAGCACAAAGCCACCGCGGAATCTGCGGCAGTGACGCAGTCACAGAACCTTTCCGAGGGCAGCGACCTCTTCGTCAAACATGGCCGAAGGTACAGTGGCATTTTTCATCGCTGAACATTGCAGCATTGCCACTGCCGATCATGTGTCCGGCGTGATCAGGAATTCGTTCTCGGACTGCCATTTGGAGAGAAAGCATCACAAGAAAATACCACATGAAACGTACTTAATGCGCATCATTGTTGAAGAATGTACTCTACCCGCATTTCAAGAATGACCTTACTACGGACATCGGAAAATGCAAGTTCAACATCATCATCGACAAGTCGACAGACGTCAGTGCGAGCAAACTTGTAAAAATAGTGAAAAGTTTCCTTTCACTCTGTGTCCTTGCGACAGGCACTGCCGACGGGATTGTTGAAGGCATCAAGCGCACTTTCCAGGAGTTCAAGATTAACTTGAGCAACATGGTCAGCATCGAAACAAACAATGCAAGCATTATGACTGGAGTGAAAAATAGGGTGTACAGTGCAGACCACTTATAACGTAACCGCATATAGTGCAGGACCGGTTATAATGCGGTCTTTTTCGACTCCCGTTTACCCTCCCATAGAGCCGCATGTATACGCATACCGCTTATTGTGCAGTCCCCAAGATGAAATACCGTTTATAATGCAGTTGCGAGAAAATATTTCTGACAAATGCGGTAGCGAGTGCGGTTCTCAAAGGAGGTACGCCGCTGGGGAGGGAGCGACGAAGTCGTTACGAAGGGCGAGGGCACGCACAGTGAACGAACGAGGGGCGGAGGGAGGAAAAAGACCGCGGCAGCGCTGTGCGGGCTCGCCGACTGGGGAAGGATGGTGGTTGCCTAGGCGACGGAGTAGCCTTTGCACCGGCGGCGGCAAGGCTCCGCGGCCGCTTGCCGGCAGCGCGTTACGCGTGGAACGTACGATCGCGTCCTCATCAAGTGCGCTTTAAAGTAAGTTTCCTGTCGGGAAAAGCGTCGTCGTTATCACAGATATCGCGTTTGCTACCTCGTCCGCAAATTGAAAAGTTTTGCGGCTTCATGACGCGAGCTTTCGCCTTTTCTGCCAGTGCGCGGACTTAAACGAGCTTGGCGGGCTTTTGTCGCCGTTGATCTCCCAGCCGCGAACATAAACCGCGCAAACTTCGTATCATGCGCGCTGTTCTTGGGCTAGTGCTTGAGTGCGATCTTTTCGACGTCCGATCTTCATGTTGTCTTGGAGAAACTTCCCACGACAACATGCTGAACCGCACGCTAGGCCTAATCAGCGTTGGTTGCTTTTCGGTAGCGGGCGATGAAAGTTGCGGTTTGGTGCAGAATCGACGAAACTTTTTGCGATCGCTGCACTTGAAGGGAAGAGAATCATATCGTTAATGAAAACGAGGGCATGGTTGGCACATGCAACTCTCGAATGGTGGTTCCGGATTCGATTGCAATGTCTTGGACATCGCGTGCGCGCCCCGTGAAATCGAACGATCAGTACCGCTCAGCACGTGAAATTTCGGTCACGATTCGACATGGTTTCTGTGTAATGCGCATACCTCAAGGTGGCCTGAAACGTAGTCGGCGAGTTTCCGCGATGGCACTTTGTTTTGTTTGCTTTTTCCCCCCGTGTTCATTTCGTTGGCAATGCGGGTCTTTGGCGGTTAATTTTTGAACATTCGGAGATTTAAGTGGTTGTAAGCGCCCGAAATCGCATATGTCGATTATCGGACACGCGAGGCTACATGCTCAACACGTTTTGCGCAAGTGCAGCCTTTGTAGAAGGTCGTTTTGGTTATAGTGCGGTACCGCTTATAGTGCGGATATTCGCGACTCCGGCGACTTACGTTATAAGCGGTCTATACTGTACCAGAAAGTTGACAGCAGAAGGCTGAACCTGATCCTTGTATGATGTGTCTATTATTCCTTATGGTTGGCCATTCTCCGCCGCTGTGGCAGACCGCCATCCTCGAAGCCTCGGGTACCTTGCCAGTGAGACATACAACTGGTTTGTAAGGTCAGCTTTATGGCTGCTTGCCCTATAAGAGGCTATAAAACTCGTTAAACAATGGACAAGACCCACTGAATATTGTACAGGTATGCTCTACATGCTGGCTGTAGCAAGAATTGTCGATCAGCTCAGCGCAGATGCGGCAGCAAGCTGAGATGCCTAATACCCAACAATATCCACAGGGCCGCAGAATTTGTCTATTCATAGACAACTGTACTGCAAACCATGTCGAAAGCCTTCACCTGTCTAACAGCGAACTCCAGTATTTACCTGCTCACTCAGCCCCTTGACAAAGTAATTATTAACAGTGTAAAATATGTTGCTACCGGCACAGAATAATCAAAAGGCTCCTTCTTAACATTTGTGCTAGGTGGGAAACAAAGGTGCACATTTTTCAAGTCAAGACGCTTGAAACATCCCGGCAAGATACAAGAGCATACGTTATTACGCACTGTTTCAGCAAGGCCCAGATTGCAAAAGATGTTCAGGCTGCGGAAACTGACAGTAGAGAGGGTGAGCCTCCTGGCTTACCAGATTGGGATTCACTGCACACAAATGGAGCAGTCCCACACAATGTACAGCTTTGTGATCTTTTGTATGTGAACGACAACACATTCACTACAAAAAATATGTCAGATGCGGCGCCGATGAAGGGTTCGATATCATGATGACAGATCTTCGGAGGCCAATTCATCAAGGAAATACTGGTTGACACAGGTGCTTGACACCATATACAGTCGATCCCAGATATATCAAACTCAGATATATCGAAGTATTGGCTATATCGAACAGCTGAGAAATACCCTTGAATTACCCATGCAAAAGTATAGGGCTGGTGCACACGTATATCAAACTCCCGCACAGTGAAACATCCAATATATATCGAACGCTGCACCGTGCCGCACCCCAGAGAGTGCATTTTTCCTAACAAATGTTCGTGATTTTTCGGCCAGGTTCTAAGTTCCGATCACTCTTCGTGCGCAGGTGACGAAAAGGCGGTGTCGATACACTACGTTGATCTGGTTGGTTGTGTAGCATTTGTGAGGGCATCGGTTCGTTTGATGTGCGATCTGTAGGTTGCAACGCAGGGCATAGTGTTTTTCGAAAGGGCCGATTCCCGATGGCACCAAAATAACATGAATGCGGAATGACTTGGCAGCCTCATTTCAATGTTCGCATTCCCTTCCCTGTTTTTTCGCACACAATGTCATGTGGGCACAAAAAGCATGGCCTTCGAGATCCTCAACCTCGTGATATTAATGAGAACTAACGGACAGTAATGTCCCTGCCGGTGGCAAGTTATCTTTTCGTCCACTTTACTTTCTTCACAATTATATCCCAATTATTACAAATAACATCCCCTATACTTTCCTTGGCATTACTGTCTGTTAGTTCTCATTACAGTGAAACCTCGTTAATACGTACCTGCCGGGAACGCGGCATAACTACGCACTAAACGGTAGTACGCATTAACCACCATGTACAAATTTGCCTCTCCTGGCGTACGCCATCGCCGCCAGCAGAGAAATAGAGTGCCACAGCAAATATTGTCCAAAGTACCCATCGCAAAGCCTTTTCTTTCTTTTTGCCAAAGTGGAGAAAATATCCTAGCACTCTCGCACGACCGCCCGATAGCGCGCGGTGGCCACGCCAAAGAGCATTTCGAAACTATTAAAGGGTCCGGGATACGCAGTGACCGACATGGCGACAAAACGGACAGTGTCTGCATTCCACAATATATGTGTGTGCGTCTGTACCGCGATCTGCTACTAAACGAAAACTGACACGCTATACGGCCGCGTGGAGCCGATCGTCTCCTGGGTAGTTGCGTGCAGCGCGTCGCCTGCTCGGCTCATGTACGCCGTCACTACCGGGCCGCTTGCTGTACCGCACGCGCGCATTAGTCGTGGGATTGTTCTTCGTGCCCACTTCGTTCCAGACCGTGCACAGATGCGGCGAGTAGCTTGTTCGGTACGCGGCGATGTCGAGCTTCCTCCGCGACGCTGTAGCGGTCCTGGCAGCGAACGGAGGCGCGTTGGGTAATCGCCTAATAAAAGCGTGCACTATGGTTACAACAGCGCTACGCTTGCTGTACCGTACGCGTGCGTTTAGCGTGATAGCGTCAATGCAGCGACGTTTCGCGGCGTCCACGACCCGCAATGCTCAACTCCGCAACAGCGATCTGCTTTCGTTTCTACAAAGCGGTGCGCGCTTGAACACAGCCCCACACGAGGCGGCAGCGATCGGCGGCCCAGCGTATTGAGGTTGTCGCCAAGTAAAAGCGTGCAGTAGGCTTAAAGTAGCACTGTGCTGCACGCGTGCCCGGGCAGATAGCTGAAGATACTTATTGTGATAAGGTTGTCGGCGATAAATCATGCTGGCACGTTCGTCGGTGGCCGCCGCTTAGCCTTCGTTCTTTCCCGATGCTTACCCGCAAAGGCGTCGCCGCAATCGCGCGGAAGTCGGAATCGGTGATCGACCGATCTCCGCACTTTTAGAAAAGACGGAAAACCTTTGGCGGCACATTGTGGCGTCGAGAATTTCAGCGGTGCAGTAAAATTTTATGGCACAAAAAGTTATCTCGGGCGCAGAGTACGCACTAACCGGTAGGCATAGGGCGAACCACTACGGCTTAAGCGGTCAGCGAATGCATTGGGCTCTATGGGGCTCGGTCGGGGATTCCTCGCAACTACGTTTTAACCGTTAGTACGTTTCAAGCGGGTACGTACTAACGAGGTTTGACTGTATTATTGTGTCTAATCTTCTTTCTTTCATTCATAGCGAGGGTCTCGTTCTGGCAGACTTGATGCCTTCGGGTAGCACGCGAGGGATTATTGGTCAGCTGCCAGCTCGTAAAAAGATCACACGCTACGTGACGCCAAAAGGCAGAAAAAGAGTGTTCCACACTCGCCACCATGGCTGCGATCGGCGCTACCACTCCTAGGTATTTTAAATGCACATATATACCCTATTAAGTGGACAGGGGGATGACCGCCACTGTAGCTCAGTGGTAGAGCATCGGACGCGTTATTCAAAGGTCGCAGGTTCGGTCCCTGCCGGTGGCAAGTTATTTTTTCGTCCACTTTACTTGCTTCACATTTATATCCCAATTATTACAAATAACATCCCCTATTCTTTCCTTGGTATTACTGTCTGTTAGTTCTCATTAATATTGTGTCTGACAAAGAAAAACGAGCCCTTAAAAGCAACCTCGTGATGTATTTTTTGGCATTTCCGGTTATAAAACACACATCTCGAAGGCTGCACTTTTTCTTGCTTTTCACACCAAAGCAGTGGCTGCTTGCTACAAAGCCACAAGTGACATCGCCAAGATGTGGACGGTGGGGACTTGTTCCTTTGTTGTTTGTGGGCAGCGTTGTCTCTTGCGACTTGAGGACCTTGTCTACTTCTCGCTTCGTTCGTGACAAATCCTCACTCGGGAGTCGAACTAAACAGCGACACACTCGTAGCAATAAAATAATATCTGGGGTTTAACGTCCCAAAACCACGATATGATTATGAGAGACGCCGTAGTGGAGGGCTCCGGAAATTTCGACCACCTGGGGTTCTTTAACGTGCACCTAAATCTAAGTACACGGGCCTCAGACATTTTCGCCTCCATCGAAAATGCAGCCGCCGCGGCCGGGATTCGATCCCGCGACCTTCGGGTCAGCAGTCGAGCGCCATAACCACTAGACCACCGTGGCGGGGCCTCGTAGCAATAAAAAATGATGACTGGTGCTTGGAACGACGTCAAGCAAAGCACCGTCATGAACTGTTTTCATGCGGGCTTTGGTGCCTCAGTGAATTTTGTGACTTCTTAGCATTTCTGGGCGCCACCTCGGATGGGAGTACAGCAAGCGACTTCATCGGTGTAGATGACATCGCTGTTTCTGACCGCATTGATACTGATATCATGGCTGACGTTGCTGGTGCCGCGGAAGTGGACCGGTGCGATTATGAAGATGCCACCGCCGCCGCTAAACAACCTTTTACCGCGCTCCAGAGCTTGCATCGGCGTTCAGCGTCAATCACCGGTGTTGTGGCCGAAGGTGCTGAATTTGCTTATTTGGAAAGCTTCAATGATATTTAGGATGACTTGATACCTGACAACGCGCAAGAAGCAAGACAAGTTTACGGACTATTTTCACGCGAAATCAAGTGTGGTTACTTGCAAAAGAAGAAGTTGTCACCTTCTAATTTAGCATACTAGTTGTGAGCAAATTGTCATGTTAGTGCTTGTTACGAATTCCGAAAACTATTTCAAGACGTTCAGTGCATTAATATAAGCCTTAACGCATATACGCATATTTTACATTTCAAATTATCGATATATCGAACTATTTCGCGATCCCCTTCGAGTTCAATATATCCGGATCAACTGCAGTGCTAGTCGATGACGAAGCAGCATTGTGTGCCTTGATGTCTTACGAGCGTAAAGTGTTGCCATTTCTCAAAAAAGGTAAAAGACCGAAATCTGAGTTCTCTGCCCCAAAATAAATGTGTTTCAGGTAAAGTCAACCTCCAGCTCTCCCTTTCGTTTCATTTGTGCATTTCTTTTTCGAATTTTCAAGCTAGAACTCCAAATAAGAAGAAGAAGAACGGAAACTTTATTGCAAGGAACCCTGCTTGTAACAAGCATTATCGAGCATTTGTCAATTTCCTTATATTAACAATTTCAGGGTCAATTACGTACATGCACGCATAGAGTTTCTTACAATACTTACTAGAGGGAACTCTGGCGTTAGTGTCTATGGGAGCTGCAACGCATGACGCTTCAGCCAGCATGGGAATGATGGGTAGTACACAAATTTGTCTAAACTTCGTTCTTTCGGCTCCGTTTGGCTCCGCGTCGGCTGCATCTTCTTTGTCGCAAAACGAAGTTCAGCAAAAGTTAGCAGTTCCACCTTCACCACTTTAACTTTCTTAGGCTCACCAAATCAAAGCTGGTCACGAAGTTCACAACGGTCTATTTTTTTACCCGAAACGAGCGCCAAAACACAGCAATAAACAAAGCCACAAGTACGTTTGAAGCCGCAAGCACGAAGACTAGGCAAATTTGTGTACTACCCATCATTCCCATGGTAGCTGAACGATCGCAGCGCCAGAGTCCCCTCTAGTTAATTTTAGGAAACTCTATGCATGCATGTCCTCTGCAAACACCTTCAAGATGGACATGTGCGTCATCGCTCGTCGCTTGTATGTTTAAAAAAGCGCGTATTTTTCGATCATTTCTCTTGGCATGTGCTGCCACATTGCGAAAATACAGGGATTTTTTTTCTTGCACCTATGTGTCTCTTCGTTGTCTCTTCGACAAAACCGAAACTGGCTAGTTTCGGTTTTGTCCTTCGGGTGGTTCCCACTTCTCGTGCCCGAAAAACTGATGGCTGTCTGGTTTAGAATCTCTCAAGGGGTGGCCATTTTGTTACTCTCGTTTATTGCTCCCCGGGGCGTGGTTACGCCAGTTTCTGTGCAGGCGCTGACTGACACAAACGATGCCGCTGTGGTTGCATTTCCTCTTTACAGGACTCGCAAAGACCGCTTCCGTCTCGTTGGTGATAAGACAGAGGATTATTATAGGTTTCCAACTTGTTTTTGCTTTCCAGACGTGTGCACAACCATAGTTTTTTTTTTTCAGTGCGCTCACTCGCGCAGTTTGCTTGCGCTATGGAAATGCGCAAGGAATGGCGTAGGAATCACCACTCGAATGCTGAATCAGAATCTGATTCATTGGATGCCAGTCCATCCTACGAGGAGTCAAGTTCAAACTCAAATGTTGATGAGTGAGTGACATCTCAAAAGCGTGCGCGGCGAGACTATGCTGACTTGATCAAAGGGGACTTTTCTTCCACAGTGTTTCCACTTGACGCCACTTCGTGCACTTAATTTTGCACATGTACGACTACACAGACATTTATTGCAACGGATAATTTTTAGCAGTCATATTAGCTTTCTTTTTTTTTAAGATTTTATCTTGCTGTTACTCGTGAATAGACCATGTGTATGTAACAACACAAACAATTTTTTTGTTGCTTTATGGCTGCCCTAAAAAAATTAGGACACTTTTTTCTGAAATAGATTTACCTGAAGGATTTAAATCAGCCATAAAAAAATTGACCCTAGCGGGTCGCATTTGGCAAGAAAATTGGACCCTCAAAGGGTTAAGGCTTAACTGTAATCCTTTTTTTTTTATTGCAAGACTGATGAATCCATGCAGTAGCGATACTGATGCGAAATAGGCTGGCAAGAGCAGTTGCCGGCCACAAGAACAGGAATGACAAAGTGTGCGGTTGCGGGCATGCATGGGGGTGTCGGCCATCACTCTGCCAAGCTCTCGCTTCTAAGTTGAGACATCCTCAAAGCTCGTACTCCCAAGCCTGGCAACAATATGCCCCTATTCAAAGCAATATTCTTTCCACAAAACTTTTTGAAATTGGATCACGTTCGGTATGTGATTATAGTTTTTTTTTTTCTAGCGAATCTGATGAGCTCTTAGCTCTTGCCCAAGTTGGTTGGGTACATTGATTTATATAACATTCCTTATGACATAACTTACGACATTCATTAAAGTTCAATATGGTTTCAATACTCTGACAACCGTACTGTGGTTTTCCATTTAGAAAATGATTTTGCTCCAAACAAAAATTGGAGTTTACAAAACGCTTTTACAGTATATTACAATCTGCTTGTCTTATGTCCTTATACCACAATTAAATTTTTAGAATCAGGATTCCAAAACACACAAAATATGAAGATTTCATTTAGACCTATATCACAAACAAGAAATCGCCCCTGAAATGTAGCATCCCCAACCCCTAAAGAATACTGGAACGGAAAGTTAAGCACTACTTATTAAACAACTGTGAACAAGAAAGGTCAAGCTGTAGAGCTTCCATAGCATTAAAAACACTCAAGTTTAGCTCATACGAAAACTCTCTCTACTCAATTTGGTTCATTAGGCTTTTGGTATACGCTTTTCAGTTTATTTTTTCCTTCAATCTAACCCGCTTGATACACTTTCACAAGAGCACCTAGTGCAAGATGAACATGCTGGATTTCACTGTGCAGTATCATTACTTTTCGCTTATTTGTTCATTGAGAGCAAGTGTATGCATTGAAAGAGAAGTCCATTTGTCTCGAGGTTGAAGTGGCCCAACCTATGGCTGTGTGGTGGAACAAAGGGCACAATAGAGGTTTAAGAAAGATACACCGCACGTTGTCCAGTTCTGTGCACATATGTGCATGTGCATATGTGTGACAATTCACATGCAAATGTGTGGCCATGTGTTTCAAGGATGCCCTAAAGACATGATCAAGTAACTAGTGAAGCAACAGTACTATATGCAAAGCTCAAAAAACTGCAAATGTGCACGAGTTGGTTATTATATTCTATGCATTGTATGCCCTAAATACTAGTTTCGATATCTAAACATAATTTACGTTCCTGTCAGAAGCAAGCAGCCGCATGGCCACAGACAACACTTGAATCACCATTTTCCCTGCAAATGCGTCCTACTCTAGCCTCAGCCAAAACATTCAGAGAATGCTGGAAGGGTAGCCTTGCATTCGAGATTCATTCAATGTTTTCCTTGGCTACGTTTAGCAAGCCTTATCCTTACTGTTTCACATGAACTACCACATGACACAGCAACAACAACAAAAAAGTTAAAATTAATAAAACCGAGGAGGCTTGTTTCGTGGAAAGTCCTACAGGAAAGGTATTCACAATTTCACGCACGAGGCAACTGTCATAATTGTTTGGTTACCTTAAAAAGATGAGCGCCCTTTCAAGAACAGTCTTACATTGTCCAAAAGCAGCAATGTCTGAAGAAGATTAGGAGTGCACCTGCTGCATATGCAGAACACCTTGGAGGCCACACACCACTTTGCGACCAGGTCGCAGACGCAGGACGTAAAGGGTCACTCAAGCCACAACCACGACGTACAAGGACAATGAGGTGTACGACTCTGGAACTTGGCTCGCTGCAGTTTTTCAACGAAGACACATGCCGACACACTGCACTCGTGGTTGTGCAGGTCCACTAGAGTATGGTTCGGTGGCAAGGCTTCCTCCCAACGACCAAGTTGAGTGACATCACGAGCTAGATGCTGCCAGCGTGAAATCTGCAAAAATGCACACACACACACACACAAAAGTAAGTTAAAGCCCTAAGGCCCTGTTGATCCTGAAAGATTTCCGGTCAGAGACAAATCAGCCACACGTTGCGCATGTCGCACGACACACAAAAAAAAAAAAGCCGTTGTTGTGCCGATCGGTCCAAGACCGATTTTCACCGCCGAGAAAGAGTAGCATCACTTGTCATAAACCAATCGGAACACAGCATTGTGAGACATAGAAAAGGAAGGCCCACAACAAGTAGCGCTGTTTTCTCACTGACAAAAATCTGTCTCGGACTAACCGGTTCGACGAGGAATATTTTTTTCTGTCATGGTCTCATCGGTGACCAGAAATTATGCAGGGTGAGCGGGACATAAGCGCCAACTAACACAACAGCAGGATTACAAACACAAAACATACCTCTACTTTAGCACCCCTGAACTTCATTATAACGAAGAAAAAGGAAACACTGAAGTTACTTCTTTATACACATTATTGCCCTTTATTGCAATATCTGCCGATAAGGTGCAAAACTTGAAATGCACAGAAAAGAGGGCATTGTGACCTGCAAAACTGCGCAACAAAGTACCGAGCAGACAGCTTCGAGAGTACCATGCAAAGTCCCATGTGATGTCACGCTACAACAGCTGCCACTGATCGGGTGATGTGTTGCAAGTTTCGCATGCATAAAAAATAAAGCTGAATAAGAGTTTACAAGGCTCCGATTGACTTGGAAAAATCATTGTTGATTTCCAGATGCGCAAACACATGACAAGCCTGACAGTTCACAATGTCTGCAATGTTCCAGACAATCCCTTTAAGGCCGCTGCATCCATTCGGCAATACACCATCTAGGGCAAAACAATGTGCAGGTTTATTCAACAAAGACAATGACAAAGGCAACACCACACTCCTCCAATGCAGAAAATGGGAAATACGTGGTATCATGGTTGCCTGCAACAAGTGAACTGCTACCACCACATAATGGCAATGAGAATGGTCTGCGATGGAGGCCAGTTTCAGCTTGTACCCAATTCTAACGTGCAAGAGACTGCACGTTAGAATTGGGTTTCAAGCGAGGAAAGACCCGTCCTTATCCCCTGAAAAAGGGGTGTACGGTAAGTGTTTTACTTTAGTGTCTCTCTTGGGGATTGAAAGAAAAAGCAAGCTCCACCAGATACCAAATAGTTTCCACTGCAGGTCAATTCAGAGCACGCTTCACAAACCTCATGTCGCAGCATCCCAGCTCGGACCATCAGCTGCCGACAAGGCCTCTCCTTTCGTCCAGCCAGTGGGTGTGGACCGATGACAAGGTGGCTGTAACTTGATGGGCGTTCAGGGGAAATGGAACACAGTCCAACTCCCTCATTTTCTACGCTTGACGACTCTTCTACGAGAGCCCTTGGCTCCTCTGCGAGAGCCCTTGGCTCCTCTGCGAGAGCCCTTGGCTCCTCTGCGAGAGCCCTTCACTGGTCTGGGAGAATCCTCGACAACTGGTTCGCAAGGGACAACTGGTGGCTTAGGGTCGGTCTGCACTCGCACTGTCACACAAATGGTGGCGTCTAGGCAAACCTGCAAGCCTGCCAACATTTTCTGAGGGTTACCACCCTGGTACCAATCACAAATACAATCCATACTTAAGACGTACTCAAGGTTTACTTAAAGGGAGCGCCATCATCATCAACGGAGGGTGGGACGGGACAGGGGTTAATCCCCTCTCTCCCCAACCCGCCCGAAAGAAACTGCCAGGCTGACATCAATTAAAGTTTATTCATTCATTCTCTTATTCGTAAATTACTCTATCAAAATTCAAAAAACCCCACACTTGCCGCGAGAAGACTCTTGATAAATGAGAAAACACGCAAGAAGAAAATGTCGGTGGCGACGCCACCTTGAAGTTCTCACATCGATCGCCATGACATCAAAAATTTTGACAGTGCCTACTAGGACCTATGTCACTTACAATAAGTCAGAAGGAAGTACATTGTCCTCTGACGGGGCCATACCAAGCTTCAGGAAATTTCGTTGGGAAAAGGTTGCCGAAACACGAAAAATACACTTTAAAATCTGTGATGTCACACGCGGAGATTTCCAACGTCAGATTTAAAAATGACACTTCGACCCTGGTTTTCTCCTCTATTACTGACACAATTTTGAGGCACCCCAAAGGGGACATTTTTTGTTTCCATGATGCGCACTATCAACTCCCTCTACACACTGGAGTTAGACAACACGTATAAAATATTTTACATTGATTTTAAAGGAGTACTGACACAACATTTTGAAGGCAAGACAACTTGTGAGCATGATTTGTGGGGACACACACATGATCTACGAAATATCAATGATAGTATAGCCTAGAACATATCTCAAATCAATTTTGAAGTGCGTGTCGCATCACTACACGCAAAACACGCCTTTGGTTTACATGTAAACAACCAACCGTCACGTGCGTCCCGAGTTAGTGGTGGCTGCCACTATCTTTGCGAGCGCTCTCTCCTAGCAGACCTTTTCAACGAAAAGAGGGAGCAGACTTGCACGGTAGTACAAAGGCTGATGTCCTCACCTTGGCAGTTCATTTCTGGGGGTCACGCATATTTACAACGCCTCAGAGGGGATTATAAGAGCACCCAGGAAGCCTTCCTTGAAAAGAGTTCATGTCAACGCTGCGCTCATGTGCAAACAGTCTTGCGTGCTCACGTAGCCCGCTATGTTCACACGAAAGCCACTCTGGGTCGCGCCTCACTCGGCGCTCTCTGAAACTGACACTGCAACTGAGTGCTATAAAGCAGCCTCTAAATAATTAACCGTCGCACGCTCAAGCAAACGAACTTTCCAGCCGCGATAAGGGGGTCGTTAGCTAGCTATTGCAACAAAAAAAACAAGATGCGTAATTTTTGCGTCAGTGCTCCTTTAAAGTTTTCGTCCACCAGCATCTGCAAGCCAGTCCCACTGCAATGGACATTATCACGACAAGTCAACACAGTTCACTGGGTCTGTGTCTGCGTCCTGCATGCAGCCTAAATCGCAGAAATCGCTGTTGGAGTCGCCGGACCACAATGCACTCTTCGTTGTTTACGTGAACCACGCGTGACTGACAGCAAATGACAGAGCTGGCGCTTGTATTTCGCGAGTTGCAGTGTTCCCGTAACATCAGACTTGTGTTGACACATCACTGCAAAGCCGCTCCGTCAATAGCGAAACCGAAAGTGCTTTTTTATATGGTGGCGATATTCAGTGCATTCTTAAGCACTAGGACACTGTTTTTAGGGTTCTCGACACCCGTGTTTTTATTCAGAGCAACAAGCCGAAAACATTTAAGTTTCGTGCCAGTACTCCTTTAAAGTTATGATGGTGAAATTAACAACATTAGAGTTTTCACAGTAAAATTTGTCAAACAGATTCATTGTTTCACTTTCCTGTCCCTTTAAGACATACTGGTGTAGGGCTAGTTGGGTTAGTCATGATTGAATATGGCAGTGCATATCGAAACAAGGATGACATTAATAGAAGAGACAACTGCCTTGCCTTCCACTGTAGGGACTGCACCTGCTTACCAGAGTTGAAACATATGTAAGCCGTGCGCAGAGAAGAAAAAAGCAAGTTGACACAGGCTAGAAACACCAGAGATTTCTAAATGGAACGAACAGTGCCTTAGTTGTCCCCTGGTTACCTTGTCTGACAAAAAAAAAAAGGGGGGGGGGGGGCTCTTATGTACAATTAAACCTCAATATTGTGACTTCGTCGAACTTAAGTCGCCGACCGTTTATTCGGACACTGAAAATTTGGACATGCTCGTTCCTTCGGACACCTTTGCGGCACCGCCACTCGTTCCATTGAAGTAATGTAAACTCACGACCGAAAATTCGGACGCCCCACAGTGCGCCGTTCGATTTTTCCGGACTCCGGCTGGCAGATTGCGTGCAACATTGAACGCCACGACAAGCTGTCAGCAATGTTTACAATATTTTTGCTAGGTTGCTAGCACTGAAATGCTGCACTGGCGATAGCTGTAGATCGTGCCAGTGTCAAAATCCACGCAGAAATTGCCGATCTCCAAGGCTCTGTTAGCTACACGTAATGGTTGCCTTTTGGCTTTAGCCAGTCAAGTATGCATTGAACGGCTATTGCGGCCAACAGCAGGCCAAGCCAAGCCGAGATCGAAATCAGCTCCATAGAATTAATATACAGTAAAAGCTCGTTAATTCGAATTCCACGGGAACGCTGAGCAATTTCGAATTAAACAAAATTCGAAATAATGAAAGTGAGCAAAAATGGGTGGATTTCGGGGGTGGGGGCACGAAAAATATTTATTGGCCAAAAAAGTCGGTGATGACCATCTGCTTCTTTTCTCTGAATGCCACAGCTGCGGCTCTCTGTTCCAGCGCGCGGACGCGGCGCAGGGAATCCTCTTCACCCTCTTCAAAGCTGAAGAAGAGACGCGCCACATTAAGTGCCTCCATCACCGCAGAAGCTGACGGGCGCACAGGCGCTTCGTCATCTTCGTCTTCCTCACCTTCTGGCTCTTCAGCAACAGGCTGCGCACTGGCTACTTGAGCGATAATGTCCTCATCAGTCAGGGCACCACACACCGATGCACCGGTGTCAACTTCAACATAATCGGCAAAACGTACGCCCCGAAGAGTGTCGCGCAATGCCACTGGCATGAGCTCCTCAGCCCCGTCCACGTCGACGTCACAACTATCCTGCGCACTTCCAGCTGCAAATCCACTGTGGCGGAAACAGTTTGCGATTGTGGTCGCGGTCACCTGTTCCCATGTGCGCACCAACATGTGCATGGCAGTGAGCAGCGTAATGCCGAAGTCCTTCCTGTCGCCCACGCACAAAATCATTCTCTCCAGCATGTGACGCCTATAAAAGCACTTGATGTTCCTTATCACACCCTGGTCCATTGGCTGTAGGGCCGCAGTCGTATTTGCTGGAAGGAACACTAACTTTGTTGCTCTCAGCTCAATGTCGACGACAAGAAGAACGCGTCTGCCGCCCAGTTCCATTCGCCTGTCGAATTTCAGTAGCCACTTCCTGAATAGGTCACCTGTCATCCAGGCTTTCTTGTTTGCGGCGTACTCCGTCGGCAGTGACCGAATGTTTTTGAAGCACCGTGGCTTGAGTGCTTTGCCAATCACAAAAAGGGGGACCTTTTCCGTACCGGTCATATTTGCGGCGACCAGAACAGTGACACGCTCTTTGCTGCGCTTGCCGCCGGCACAGCTGTCTCCCTTGTAGGTGATCGTCTTGTCTGGCTGCAACTTGAAAAATAACGCTGTCTCGTCAGCGTTAAACACATCCTGTGGTGAGTAGCTTTCCAAGTACTGCTGCAGGGTGTCGCTTCTCCAAGTAGCGCATGTTTCGGCGTCCACTTCCTTTGCCTCGCCGGATAACGTGCGGAATACGAGATTGTGCCGCTCCCTTAAACGATGAAACCATCCCTCGGAGGCGACAAAGTCTTCAATGTCCAAGCGCAGGGCGAAATTGGCTGCCTTGGCCATGATGATAGGGCCGCTCAATGCGATACTCTGGGCTCTCGTTTCTTTAACCCAGATAATCAAAGCTGACTCCAGTTCCGGGAACTTCGCTGTCCTTAGCCTTTTTCGACTGGCGCCAAAATCCTCAGCTTCATAGGCGTTTTCAATGGCCGTCCTGTTGCGTATGTAGGTTGACAACGTGCTCAGAGGTATGCAGTGCTTCCTCGCAATTTCGTATTTGCTCGAGTTCCCTTGGTCAACCTCTCGCAAAATCTCCACCTTCTCCTTGACAGTCTTTGCGCAGTAGTTTCCCCGCGGCATCTTGCAACTTCGATGCGGAATAAGACGGCTTGACGGCGTGAACGAACAACATGCTCGAGGAACAAAGTGACGCTGCCGGGTGCGGCCTAGGACAGCTAGGACTACTCCGCCGACTCCTCAGCGTCCCGCGGGTCCCGCGTATACAAGTGGCGCCAGGCGCTGAGATAGCGGGAGGGCTACGGAAAAAAAAAAAAATTGCTCCCTGGATTTCGGAGGCCATACTTTGCTCGCCCTTTGCTCGGAGGCCACTTGAAGCTCGAAAAAACCGGTCGTGCTACCTATCGTTCGGCCGTAAAAGCTTCCACTAGTGTTTGACGATGATGACGCTCGGCGGCGCGCGCTTCGAATTATCCGTAGAGGCGGCAATTTCTGTTCGAATTAACGAATCGTTTTACACATGGTCTCCTATGCACTGCGGACCGGACTGCGGCAACCATTTCGAATTATCCAAAATTTCGAATTAATGAGGTGTGAATTAACGAGCTTTCACTGTACTGACTAAGTCAGTATATTAACTCTATGATCAGCTCGGTGCGGCGTTTGGTTTGAGGTGAATGACAGCGCGTACGAGTACAACGCGGATCCTAACTCGTACAAAGAGAGTACGCCAACACAAGTGCTGCAACATCAACTAGCCCAACGTCGTTCCCTTTTCGCGTTTGAGGGTTTGCGTTGTCAGATGTGTCTGTGGCTAAGCCTGATCTGTGTCCCAAGCTTTGTCTCACTCCCTTGTTTGTTGCTTGGCGTGCGAGGCTTGACTTGCTGAAATTGCTCCAACGCCGCCCGTTCCATGTGCGCCGTAAAAACTGAAGAAACGCGGCAACTACAAGGCCCTGACGATGGCGAAAAATGCAGCAATTATTCACCGGGTGGAAGGCAGCCGACCTCAATCCGAAGTTGCTTGAGAGTTTTCGCCAAGTTGCGCGATGAGATCATCCGTCAGCTAATCGAACCAGCGCATGTGGACAGTGACTGTCGTGATAACGCGCCTCCCACCACAGCGATTAAATGCGGATTTAGCGTGGGCCGTTGGAGTGCTATGGCCGACCCACAGGAGTGGCCAAACATTGGCTGAAATACAGGCCGACTAGCGTGCATGTGTACAGACGCGCATTGACAAGTTTTTTCTGGCCGCTGGGTCAATACAGGTGCTTTTTTCTGGTACTAAATCCTTTTTTTTTTCGGACTCCCGATTATTCAGACTTTACGGTAGTTCCCGCAGAGTCCGAATAAACGGTCAGTGACTGTATAACGAAAAGGTCAATTTAACGAAGTATTTCAATTTGTACATCTCCATGTCCATAGAACACCATGTATTTCAATCTTCCAAACAACGAAGAATGTTTACCCGCAATTTCAATAGAACGAAGTCTGACTGCCACCGCAAAGGAAGATGAAGGCAACAAAGCAAAACTACTTCTGCTGGTGCTCATGGCCACATGGTTGACTTACACGCGTTTTTTGTGGACATGTTTTTCAAAAGGCGCACCACACAAGAAGGAGCGTGCACTGCTGCTGCATGCAAAGGGTGCACCTCAATGCTCTTCTCGCCTTCAGAGCGGCAGAACAGGAGTGTAAGCGACTGATGCATGGCTAGAGACCGTATGCTTGGCATGCAGAAACTCTGGCCACGCTGGCACATCGCATCGCACACAATGCAGTGTCGTTCTGTATGCTGCGTCGCGCATGCCTTGCGTCAGCGGCTGATTCAGTGACAGTTATTCCTGCGTGTCGAGTAACGAGCACGAGTATCAGCAAAGGCGGTACAGTGAAACCTCGGTGATACGAATCTCATGGGACCACTAAAAATATTCATATCATCCGAAATTCGTATCACCAGAAAGCATGGAAAATTACCATGCGACAAAGGAAAGATGGCGTACATTTTCATTTATTGTTTTTCAGGGCCGCAAGAACATCAGGAAGAACCCTGAATGATTTTAATTCAAGTTTTTAGATGTCGGCAATCCTACCAGCACTCGTAAATATACAGCCCCTACGCACGTATTCAACTAATAAACTAGGTGCGTTGTGACCCGCAACAGCAGCAGCCCCTTCCAAATTTTAGTATGCTTTTTAGCATGACACCTGAGTACTGCAGCGAAAGTAACAAAAGAAGTGCTTTGAAGCGAGGGATCAAGGCCACAAAATTACAGAACCACGGTCCTGTGTTATGATGTTGTTATCGCGGAGGTGTTGGGGGATGTTTTTTTGGAGGTCTGCGGCGGTGCCCGCACAAATGCGACCTCGACGGTCGCGCATGTTGACGTTGTGAGGCCTGACCCCTTCGCTAAGACCGTCCTCGCCTTCTTTCAGTCCTCATACACATTTCATAGGATGCCTGATGCACGAGGCAGGCACGTGTAAACACAGTACGACAGCAGCCCGCGTCGACGCGTTAGAAGAAAAAAGCATGATGCTAATGTACTCTGTAATCTAAACGCGAAGGCACACGAAGGCACATAAGAGCCTCAAAAATTTCGCGCACACAATCTCGGAGGCCGTGACGAGTCTCTGAATTCTGACCGTAGCATTTCTGAATTCTGACCATTTATTCTGACCGTAACAAAAATTTCTTCTTACACCGTGCTTCTGACGATTTGGTGGTGCGGCGCGCATGCCCACGCTTGCGTTCCCGCACTCGCACGTGCTTGGCGCGTCTTCCGCGACAGCGTGAACAGCACCTCTTCGTACCTCGGCGGTAGTGTATGTTCGTATCGAACGTCGCTGGGTGAAAATCGGTTCGCAACAACCGTACTCCATTACATTGCAGGCCAATAGGCCTTGGCCGGGACCAACGAAAAATTCGTATCATCCCGAAATTCGTATGAACTGTGATCGTATCACCGAGGTTTCACTGTAGCAGTAAATGCAACAAGCTCTCAGTTATCTTGCAAGCGGTCGCAATTGTTTAGGAAACAGTCGTAACTGACGAGGCTGGTATCTTGCAAGCCATCGCAATTGGCGACAAAGAAAACGTGCCGCCACTTGTTTGGGGATATCGGAGCTCGCTCTCCGTGATCCCAAACTCGAAAAAAAAAAGAAAGAAAGCCTATTCCAAGAAATGCTGCGCGCAGGCTCTCCTAGCAGAGCATTTTTGCATTATGTTCGTGTAAAATTGAAAACCGACAGTAAACGAAGGCTATTAGAAGCTACACCAGTACCTCTATTAAGCGACAAGGGCGGATTTACTCGCCAGCAAGAGATATTTTTGAATAAGGTTATAGCCAATGCAGCATACACACCACATATAATTGACAAATGAATTAGACCCAGACAAGCAATTGCAAAGACTTCTCCTCGATGCCCAAACTGTCAACAATTATGCAGAGCAGATTTACACCACCTCATTTGGATTTGCTCAGCTTTCTCGCGAGGAAGAACACACATCCAACACTTGCCACACGAGGACATAAGCGCTTTAGGAAACATACTACAGTCGAATGATGAAGCACAAAAAGCACTTGCGAACTATGCTAGCATAAGTGGCCTGTTTCAAGTTGTGTAGAAGAGGTCGACCATCTCGCGCAAGAGCGACTCCATTGAACCTCTACCGCAAATGGATTCACGCCAAGTGATGTTTGTTTATTGTGCTTATGCTGTTCACCCAACAATCCCTTCCCCACCTATTCCCAACCTGCGGCCTAGAGCCTCCCTCTCCTGCGAAATAAAGGTTCAATTCATTCGTTTTATTCTGGACTCTGTGAAGAAAAGAATAAATTCCCAGGTGAGAGAAATTTAAGCTAACAGGTGTACTTACCGCAAGTGACAGTTTCTTCAGAAAGTACACTGCTACAACAACTTTTGAGCAGCCGACCAATATTTCTTGGAGCTCCTCGCAGTTACCAGCCGCCCAACTACGAGCTTTATAAAATTATGTGGATGCTTTGCCATGAAACTGACCTGTGAGACTTCTGTTAACCCTCTGTGCATCAGCAAGACACATGCGTCCCACTTTTCCTTCTGCAGAAAAATGTTTCCCACATCACCTGTCGCAATTAGTGCAATGCGAAGTGGCTGCTATGTTACCCAAGTCTACGGAAGTTCAAGAAAAACTGTTTTACCGCGGTTTCAGAACGTGGCAGTAGTGCCTCAGTGCCGTTGAAATTTGTTCCATTTTTTACGGAAGCTTTTGAATTTTCCTTTTGTTCAGATAAAAAAAAAAAAAAAGCTGTCACTCAAAATGCCTGGTAATTTTCTCTTTTCCTGGTTTTCTAGAGAGGCAGTTTCAGCTCCCAGTTATCATGTGTTTTTGTAGACTTGTGCAGTAACTTGACTGATAACTGCACCGAAACAAAGTCCTTTGCAAAATCGTCACGCTCTTCGCTAAGCCTAATTGTGGATAACGGTGCATGGGAATCATTTTCTTGCTATTATATACCCCTTGAAAAGTGGCCAGATAGTCAGGGACAGCATCAGTTCTCGCCCGTTTCGACAGCAGTAGAAGGGACAACAAAATCAACAAAAAATGGTTGGTGTATGCGGTGAAGCAAGCTTCACAAGAACAGACCACAGCCCTATGAGGGCTCTAGACGAATGTGCAGGTGCTGTTCTGCTGCTGGATACGAGGTGCTCACAACGCTCCTCTGCACAACTGGAGACGTGCCCTTCTGTGCCACTTGTTTTGGCCGTCTCATCCCAGATACCAGCTCATGTGATCGCATGACGGCACCTTCATGAGTCAGTGGGGTATGTGTGTCACACTTTTTTCCAGCAAAGTACTGGCTTGATTTTGGTGAAATTTCTTTTGAACTAATTCTTTGTGTTTTATATGTATATACCACAGCCGGTTTTTAGAACGTCGTGTCAAAAATATAGGCAAACCTACAAAGGGTTAAACCAATTAATAGCAGCTGCTGAAATTTGCAACACCAGAGCGGCTCATAGCTTGCTCGATTCAGCATGCAATGTCGCAAAAATGGAAACGTGGCCACCAGAAACAGAGGTGCATAATTCAGGTTGTCCCTATGCTTTCATGCGATCTTAGATTTCACCTTTATTGCTTTTGTAACGTGCAAGGATTTTGATGATGTGCATTTAATGGACTGAGTAAAACCTAATGATTTGGTGAGGTGAACAGTACAGCATCTGATCGCACGACTCTGGGTAACACCAGAAATTTTGATGACGAAAGCGTCGGCAGAACGAGCGTCATAGCTTTGCTTAGCCCACCTGAAATTCCCTTGGCTTTCTGCGCGACGCAAAGAGCAAAAGGATTCACAGCTGCGAAATCCCCTTTGCAGCTGTGAAGAAGCTGAGAAGGGGACTTCACGGACACAGCATCAAATCGCCATTGCCGGATCTCGGGTTCAACAAAATTTAATGTAAACGACTGATTTTTTTTCAAACTGCCATATTATTCCAAGCATTCTTGTGGCGCTTTCAATGTCTGAAATTCTTGGGCGACTGTACTTTGCATAAAAGGCCAAATTTTAATTTGACAAAGTAAACTGCCAATTTTACTGACTTCCTTTATATAGGGGTTTAATTGTATCTGCACGCAAGCCCACATACACCTGACTGCTCTTTTGGCAACAGAAGAAGGCCTCAAAGGTCTTACTTTCACCCAATTGTGCACACCAAAGCCAATTTCACGGCCAGAACATGTCATAGTGATTTGTATTTGTTATCCCCATGTTTGGATAACAAATACACATTTCAAAAGCCGTGCTTTTGCTGGAAGTGACCAGAAACATATCATGGGGGTCACATCCACCACTTGGTCTGGCTAATCACTTCGTCAATCCAGGCCAAGCTGAATGAAAAGTCGGCACTACCCTCCATGACTAATCAGCGCAGCTTACAACGTAACAGCGGGGTTCCCAGTGCACTGGTTCCTAGTGGAGCTACACAGGAACCGGCCGAAAACAACACAACAGCCAGAAAGACACGATAGCTAAGACCATAAAGGCAGAGCTACACTGTTAAGATGGCAAATACCATTAACATCTCACCACAGTTCTGGCATGCGGGCCATATGCTAAAAGACTGCAGCAGGTTTGTCTTGTGTGCCTTATCCTCAACGGAGGAAGCGGTTCTCCGACATTAAGTGTTCTATTATTTAAGCTAGGATGATGGAAAGTTTAGCGATTATGTATTTTCATGCGCCGATATCGAATATAAACACAGTTTTAACGTACACTGTGTCATAATTTGAAAATTGGCAATTACTGAAAACATCATTTATCACATTTTTATGGAACCAGCAGCAGAGATCTTGCCGTATCAAATGTTGTCGTTGGATTCTATCCATGCCACAGAGTGCGACAAGTGTAGTTTTATGGTTCTAGTTTTTCTAGAACAACAGTTGCAAAGTTTGAAATTCCCCACAACTTTTCTAAACATTCATGACTGCAGAAAATAATCGTTGACACCCTTTAGCACTTTCTAAAGTTCAGCTTCATTTGCACAACAAAAATGATCAAAATTGAGTGTTCCAAGGCAGAGAAAAGCTTGCCCATATATGTAGGGTTACAAAAAATGAAACAAAAAAATCAAAAGTCTGTTCGTCACTGATGCGACATAAAAGGCCGCTATGGCTAAAATTATGTCCTAGAACACATGAAAATTAGTGAGGTTAAGCACCAAAAGTGGCAGAATCTGAAAAAAAAAAAAAAAAAAAAAAAGCTTTCTAAAAATGTATTTCTATTTTTTACAAGCTTTGGTCCCAAAGAGCACCTTCCCCCTTTAAAGGGCCCCTAAACCACCTCCAATAATTTTTTAACGTTTCAAGTAAACGTACACATCCAGTTCAGAATGCAGTCACAACGGATAATGACAAACGCAGCAGCGCTACGAGCAACAGGCACACCACAACTTCCAAGAAACAATCCCCTGTCCTCTCTGGGCCTCTATAGTTAATCCACAGCGTTCACCGTGACGTCAACATTCACGCATGGTCATGTCATCCACAAAACGAACATGTTTGTCCACTCGCAGGTATGCGTGCTTGCCGCTCTTCCTCCTCGCCATGCGAGGAAGAGCACTCGGCCAGGAGGAGAGCCGAGCCGATGAACGGTATTTAGCGAAAGAAAGAGAAACCAGCCGGGCTACTTTTGGATCATCAAACATGTACATAACTCTTATTATGGCCCCATTTCGAAAAATTCTCATGGCTATGTGTTCACTGTAGACTCGAGCACAACTGCAACACCACAACTAAGTTTCGACCTCCGGGTGGTTTAGTGGCCCTTCAAACGGCAAAGGACACCTTCATAAAATCTCTCTTTATGACAAATGTGCCATTAAAAAGCAGGCTTGAGTAAATAGAGATCACGTTTTTTTCCTTATTCACAATTCAATCTACGTCTCTCGATTGCAGCACAAGTGTTAGGCCAAAAACATGATGAGTAAAATATCAACGTAAGGGAAATAAAAGTTGTGTTTTGGAATTTATGCGCCAATACTCTGTTCATAGTGAGGAACTCTAGATTAATTATGACCCCCTGGGGTTCTGCAATGTGCACCTAAACCTACATAAACGGGTGTTTTTGCACTCAGCCTCCATCAAAGTGTGGCCACCATGGCCAGTAAGATTGAATCCACACCCTCATGCTCAGCAATGCAGCTCGCGCTCAGCACCTTAGCCCTCTAAGCTACCATGGTAGGTAATATGAAAACTTCCCGAGGACAAATTCTCACAGAGTGACTCTTCACTAAAACATCAGGGCAGGTGACTTTTGCTAAAGCAACCAAAAAGTTAACAACACTGACGCCTTGTCCATGAAACCCAATTGGTCCCATGCTTCCGTGACCCTTTTAACTACTCATTACAAAAGGCCCCCGCCAACATACGAGCACTCGAGTCTCGTTGAAACTGGCGAGTGCAGAGTTCAGTGAGACGAGCACAAGTGGTCAAGTGAGAGGTGTGCCTCACCAGCATCCACGTGAGTCGCTTTAGCATAGAGGAAGCTGTCATCGGTTTGTGCACAGCATGTACACCTCGCAATCGGGGTTGTCTGCACGGCTGCTGTACTCATCACACAATGGCAGCTGCAACGGCACGTGTTGACCTGAAAGAGCAAACAACCGTCACTGCACTGTTACGTGCACTGCTCAAACATTAGCAATGATGTATACAGTGAAACCTTGTTACTGTGGAATTGCATCAGACATGGCGGTGCCTCCGTTATATCCAATATTCATCACAGGCATGTACTTCTTGCACAGTAATAGTATCAGTGAAAAATATTTCAGATTTTTGTCGTTATATCAGTGTTGGTTCTACTGAATTCCAACTGTAAACAAAAAGTGAGGAAATCGCAAAATATAATTCTGCATAGCCAAGCTCTGTTGCACAATATTACACCTGTAAATCTGGAGCTGCTCCAGCTGCAGCAGCTTATGCACGCATCAACAGGCCGCGACCTGCTCCTACGCCTAGGCTATACCGGCCAGCATCACGAAGCAGCTCGCCGCAAGTTCGCTCCCAACCACCTTTGTACAACTAATAAGGTCACCCCCCTACCTCGCAATACGGATCCCCGACTACATAAGGGCAGGCGCGAAGCCAGAGTGGAAGCCCTCGAACGAGAACACTGGCACAAGAACATTACATGCTATGTTGACGCCACCCACTACAACACTGCGAACACCAAGGCTGTAGCCACTGTTGTGGACCATTCGCTCCTAGAACGTACCAGCACCTCTGTGCGGTGCCACAATATCACCGAGGCTGAAGAAACGACCATTGCACTCACTCTTGCCCTCGGCTACAAACAGAGACGGTTGCTGACAGCTATGACGGACTCTCAAGGGGTTTGCCACACTTACCTACGTGGACGCATCAGCCAACCTGCCCTCAATATCATCCTGAACGCTACAGACACTGGCGAGCATCCCAATACACACACACATCCCCGGATTTGGCATTGGATCACACGTGCCCCGGGTCAAGTAGGCCTGGAGGGAAACCAGGCAGCAGATAGGGTAGCTCGATGGTATGAGAGCGGAGCACCCTCCAACACTGCCGTTCCCGTCCTGTGTGACTACTCGGCCATCTTCAAGGGGTCGTGAACAACTCCTCGGTCTTGGTCAAAAAATGCATCCTTCGGAAAGCAGACACTGCTATGAACAGCTCAGCCAAAGCTTGCAGTTTAGACGCGGAGCGTTAAGTCGCCATTTTCTCAGGTGCCCTCTTTTTACACAGAGGACCGTCCCGACTCTCTTCGTTAAGTGAGGCGCCTGCTGTTTGACGTCACACGACAGACAGCATGCTATTGGCCGATAGCCGACATAAATCGAGAGCGGCGTTCGGATCAGATGCACTTCTTGCCACGGGGTGCCGCCACTTGCCGGTGCCGCACTCCTACTCGCGTACACAAATCACAACGGGAGAGAGTGATAGAGTTTCATCGTGCGCGCTCGAGGGTCAAGACGCGTGCTGACGTAACTTCTTTCCCCCATGCCATCCATCCCTGTGTAGCTTCCAGTGCGCTCGTCGGGACAAGAGAGAAAGCGCTGGGGGCGTGTGCCAAACCCCCGTAACTCTGCTCGTTCTTGACGGATTCGAGAAATTTTTGCGGCACTCGATTCGGGAGGCAGTAAACTCCGATACTGAGGTGATTAGATCATTACTTGAAAAAGTGGTTCATGACCTCTTTAAACCATTAGAGGACTTCGGAGAACCTATTCCCTACCCCACCGAACACTAAATAAAGAGGCATTGGTCAGTTGGAGATGAATTCCAAGTGGCGCGTTTTCAAATTTGCACACCCTCTGTAAGATGCATCCTTCAGCATGCTCTCCTTGCTGCCCATGGTGCTCAGCCAACACTACCCTATACAACATCACATGGGCATGTCAGACCATTATTATTACTATGTTTTATTGGCGCAAGGACATCTAAGGCCAAAGAGCGCCAGCGCAAGTCTCATAGTTTCAGTTTAGTTGTCTAAAATCACTAGTTATGATAACTGCTGTTCAGGGGCATATCTATAAAATATATATAGCTACGGTGTCTCTAAAAATGAATGTCTATTCCATTACAAGGCCTTGAATTCGTTGGCTGCAGGTTCTCACAGTAGATGAGTCAGCAAGGTCCAAGTACCTCACAGCCGAATTCTTGCCTGCGCAAGAACTGCGAGGGCTCGGACGTACTTCAACACGCACGGCAACAGGCTGTACCTCACATGTGAGGCCCAGCCTGGTGACTAGGTTGGAATGATACCATTTCTAAAAACGTGATTTTTGCAAGGTATTTAAGAAGTCGCTTATGGTAAACATTGGCTCGAGTGATAAGAATAGCGCGGGATGAGGTGGAATATGATGGCGGTAAAGTTCTCTAAAATGGGTCAGTCGCTCTTGGTGAAGTGCGGGGCATTGAATTAGGACATGCAGAATGGATAGATTCTCTGCACAGTGTATACATGTTGGTGGATCACTGCCTGTCAGGACGTGTTTACATGTGGCATAGGTGTGGCCTATCCTGAGCCGTACTAGGGTGACTTCGGTGAATCTGTTGAGTTTTTGTGGGATAGGTTTTGTTATTTGCGGTTTTACTAGATGGAGCTTGTTGTCAACTTGTTTGTCCCATTCAGCTTGCCAGTGTCTACGTAGCGCTCTCCATACAACAGGTTTTAGGTCCACACCAGGAACAGAATTTACATCTATAGTGTGCCAACTAGCTGCTTCTCGGGTATTCTTGTCCACTATTTTATTGGCTGCGATCCCAGAGTGACCTGGCACCCAGCATAGAACTATAGAAAGGTTTAAGTTATAAGCTGCATTGATAGTATTAAGAAGCTTGTTGAAAACAGTGTTTTTGCTGTACTTGCCACAGGACAAGGCCGTGTCAGACCATTACAGCTTTACCCCCAATACAACATCCTGCAGAGGAACGAAGGGAAGAGCTGCTGGCCAGCAAGAACCTGGAAGATCAGCAGAAATCTGACTGACCGAGCCCGCAGAGCGCGTGCTGCAAACGAAGTCCTGGACTGAGGGCCCCTCCACCACAGGCCAAGAACCAACAACTATCTGGAGCTTCTCCACAGAAATTGTACTGCAAAAAAGTTTTCACCACCCCTACCCAAATACACCTTCCCACAACATATAGATCCCATACAGATTACCTAACAGAACTATCACAGCAGCCATTACATCGAAAAACACAGAACAGGATTATAAACTGATACACACTAAGCACACTGTATGATTTTTCGTCCAAACGCAAGACAAGTGCACTCTATCAGCCATGACAAAGATTGGTGGTGCTCGTAGATGCCAACGCATGTCCCACCAAAATAATGCGAGAATCTCGTCAAAGTTGTTGCATCCCCAAAAGTGGAGAAAGAATAATACTGACCCTGTATGCAATGAAGTTTTGGAAATAATTTGTTGCCTTTACATAGGATTTCAGACTGCACAGTTCCTGCTTGGTCGCTTGTGGTTTTCCAATATAAAGCCACTCACTTCAATAAAACTTCCTCTTATGCTCCTTCGCAAAACAATGCATTCTACATCATTACAAAAGAACATTAATGTAGTGCATAGTGCGCATTTGCACCCAAACTTGAATCACCAGCAGATTAGAGTAAGATCAAGAGAATTCACTTTGCCTAAGACCTCCGCTTTTAATCTCGGACGTTAGTTCAGTGCCACGTTAATAAATACAGCAGTACTTGCAGTAGCTTTTGATGAAAGTTATAAATAACGATTTTCCATATCACTATTTCATGGATATCATAAGCTAAGGTTCCTTGAGTATGTGCACCTAAGGAAAGAACAGGTGTGCTAAATTCGCATGCAGAACAAAAACCAAAACTGCCTGCAAATAGACTACTTGGCGTATTAAAGGGACACTAAAGGCAAATATTAAGTCGACGTTGATTGCTGAAATAGCGGTCCAGAAACCTCGTAGTGCTGCTTTTGTGCCAAGGAAGTGCTTATTTTGAAATAAAATCACGTTTTTAGTGGTCCGCATCGCGTTAGCGCGCTTCAAATCTCCCGCCTGAAAATACGACTCTCATACGTCACTGCTGCCGTGCCCAACGTTGCCCGCTTTTACTGCGCGGCCGCCGACACTAGTAGCAGCAGAGCGGAAGTAGCGGGACCCACAGTAGCAACAACGGCGCTGCGGCAAAGACTTGATCGGATGGGCACATTCAAAGCCGTCACCAAGTTGCGGTTGGTCTCGTAATCCTCAGTACGAAAGTGCAGCGAGCACACACGCAGAGGTTTTGACTGTTTAGCACACTGGCGCAATGGCATGACACTAAGCCACTTCGAGCGTAAGGGTTCATTCCGCGGCACCCAGTGAAAAGACACACCGGTTTCCTTGCTTCAGCACTGGCATCGTGCACCATTCGAGCATCCGGCAATATCACACGCATGCGGCATTTCGTCGAACTTTCTGTCAGAGCGACTTTCACGAGCGCGCAAAACACGCACGGCAGTACGCGATCCCGAAACTACCACTGAGACGGGCGAGGCACAGTTCGGCGAAAACGGAACCTTTGAACCATGTTTGAACCACGCGCGCCGTTCCCCATGGCAACGCCACGGAGGTTTTGTTTTCCATGAATCAAGCGGAAACGAACAAACAGCATTTTATTACGTCTTTTGGTGCTCGGAATGTTCTTTTTTTACTGCTGCTAGTTTGATTACTAGTGATTTATTGTAGGCCGACTTCCCTACGTCATCGGGATCACTTCGAAAATGTCCCACTCGTGGCGCTCATCATGTGATACATTTAGCTTAATTTCTCGGTAAGTAGGGCACTGCTGTTGATAATATTGCCGTTTTAGAAGTTGTCATACATTGGGCTTTCACTCTGACATAAATTGTTATTTGCCTTTAGTGTCCCTTTAATATATGTACAGAGCTCCGCCCACACAGCTTTGGCTGCACTTGCACAGAAAGTTATCACTGGATGCATAAAGGGTATGACTACAAGTGAACGATGTAGCATGTAGTACCATCACATTCAAGAATACACAAGTGGAGATATCGTTTTCAGTGAGAAATGGAAAATTAAAGCACCAGGTAAAAGTAACACATATTTCATCAAGAGCCTACAGAGGGACCAAAAAGACAAAGCTTGAACTGAAAGGTTTAAAGCAAGTGGATGCACACTCACCACCTTAGTGACATGTGTCAGCATGCTGGGGACACATGTCTGTGTGATGGAGACATCTGTCTGCGTGCTGGTTGTGGATTGCCTCTGCACACCTCTTGAGTAAGTCTGCACAAACTTCGTGCTTGTCTCAGGATGGCAGCTACAGTAGCATTTCGAAACCTGCAGAATAAATTAAATGTACTGACAATAAGCAATGCAGAGTACTGCAAGAAGAGAGTAGTGGCAACACCCTATCAACACAATGGTAAAATGGAACGCAACGTAACAATGCCCCCCCCCCCCCCAATTCCGTTGCACTGAAACTGCATCGTCTCCTCTTTTTGTCCGGTATTGCTGGATACAACGGACACACGCGTCTAATTTACTCAGGATAAAACAAGCCATGAAGCCAGATGACTGGCTTGTAGGCTTTCGTGACCGCACCTATTCCCATCGATAGTATGTTATCGATGGACACAATTCCAAATTTTGGTGCTCTCCAAGCGCCTTTGTACAGCTAGCGCCATCCAAAGCGTAAAAAGGGGAAGTATTTTATCAGTTTCACTTTTCAGTTTCTTTTCTCCACCGCAGGGGGATTTTTAAGGTTCCTTCACAGTCGGGGAGGCGAGTGCTCGTGGTTTCGGTTACGGCATCGACGTCACTCGCTGATGCTCCACAGGAACAACGAATTTCAACAGATTCCAATGAATCCAAGCTGCAATCTCTGGATGATGGTAGTAGCACAGACACGGAAGACAACTTCGATTCGTCAGACTTCAGTACGAACCGCAAAAGTGAGTTTGACCGCCCCCGGAACATGAGCAGGTATCCACCAGCAAATATTGCTTTCTCTCGGGCTGTTTTATCGCTGCCACGCATGTGATGTAAACATAGCTAGCATGTTCTAAAAGTCAAAGCTCTTATCTGCAGGGTGTCAACTTCGTTCGAGCGTGCTGCACCGGCTGCACAAAGAGTGGAGTTCCCTCGCAAAGATTGCTTGGAGTAGACCTTGGCCTAGTACTCCGGAGTGACGCACATCAGTTTCTTCGCGTTGTTTTTCACCGCCGAAGTCACCAGAGAGATATGCAACCACACAAGTAAGTATGTGTGGATGGATATTTTCAAAAAGCAAAC
Source organism: Rhipicephalus sanguineus (assembly GCF_013339695.2). Taxonomy (NCBI): domain Eukaryota; kingdom Metazoa; phylum Arthropoda; class Arachnida; order Ixodida; family Ixodidae; genus Rhipicephalus; species Rhipicephalus sanguineus. The sequence goes on along the minus strand of NC_051177.1, from coordinate 180,780,197 downwards.
GAACAGTCACAGGGACGGATCCTTGAGGGAGGTCACTGAGGAGAAGATGCGCAAGTTTGTCGGACTTTCGGTGTAGATGGGAATCGCCAAAGTCCCGCGCCTGCATTGTTATTGAAGTCGACACGTATTTTCAGGCATTCTTCCACCGTCAGTGGTGCCAAGGAAAAGGTTCAAGGCATTGCTCGCCTTCTTGAGTGTCTCTGATCAGGAGAAAACGATCGACGCGTCCCACGGAAAGCTTCACCACATGTCTTCTTTACTTCAACACACGAACTATTCATCCTCGCTATTTTTTCAACCGCGTCAACTTTGCCATGGATGGCAGAATGGTGAAATCTAAAGGTTGATCTGGTCTTCGACAGTACATGAGGGACAAAGTGGTCAAATGGGGAAAAAAATTATGGATTTTGGCAGGTTCGGAAATGGGGTACACGATTCATTTCAGCGTATACAGTCGCCGGCCGATAATTCGGACATGCTCGGTAATTCGGACAGTCGCGCGGCACCGCCGATGATCCCATAGAAGTAATGTGTAAAGACGACTGATATTTCTGACAGCTGCGAGATGTACATTCGATAATCCGGACCCTGTCCGAGACTGCCACGCGCGCCAAATCGCCAGCCATTATCTCCTCCGGCACCCGTACCATACAAAGTATGGCCTCAGAGATCAAAACGAAAGCTAATTGGTGATCTATGAGGCTCTATTTCGATCGCTACTTTACGCCTCAGATTTGTGATTGGAAATGCTGATCTTGGAGGCACTGGTCAACTGTGGGAAATCGTATCGACATCGCGAACATCCGACATTCCGGTTCATGTATCCCCACGCTGCGCTGCCATGTGCTGCTATCACCGCCATTTTATCGAATGCGTCTGCGGTAAAGCGTTCTGCGCGCGCGTTTATTTTTATCTTGATACTTGCTTTATTTTACGCTCTGCTGTCTCAAAAGATCAGAGTTAAATGGTGCCAACGGTGCCCTCACAGCCAGCGCCGAAGGCCGCGCCGATGACAACGAAAGGCGGCAGATAGTACATGCAAAGGCGCCTCAGGGCCGGCCCCCAGCACCAACCACAAAAAATTGAAAAATACCTGAACCGCAAACTATGCTACGAAGAAAGGAAAGTTGAGCAAAAAAATGTTTTCTGTAAAACATGTGCAGCCAACCTTCGTTTCACCACATCGAGAAGCTGCTTCACGCAGTGGCATGATAAGCACCAGTACTCATACTTCTGAGTGTATGTAAATAACTTTTGTACTTACAGAGCTTATTTGCAGAGTTATTGTATAGGGCCTTATATTCAAAGTGAATATTTTGATTTTTTTTGCTTACTTTGTGTTACTTTTTTTTGCTTACTTTGTTATTTTTGCTACTTTTTTTGTCTTTATAACCTTTTTATAAAATTCATAATAAATCTTTTGCTTGAAATTAAAGGGCCAGTTACAACCCCGAGGTCCAAAAATTGCAATGAAGAAAAATATGGGCACTTTTGCGATGTGAACATGCTGCCGCAAGAATTTTGCACGTACGTGCTATAATAAGGAAGTTACACGGGTTAGAACGTCCGTTTCAGCTGGTTTCAAATTTTCACGCGGCCTCGCCACCCTTCTCCGCCGGGGAAGGCGTAGCCCGTCGTCACGACTCCGCCCACTTCAGCAATGTGACAGGACGTCAGCAATTGACGTCATCGGCGAGCTCGATCAGTCGCTATGCATTTCCGCTTGCTGTGGCTCCTGGTTGTTTATTGTTTACATTGTCGCACGTGGTCCATAACATTACGGGCAGTTTTCAGCTCTTCAATATTTTTAAACCTTTGTGACAGTTCACAATGCAGCAGGAATGCGTGCTTACTTTCCAAGACGACGAAGGGGCGCGAGAGAAAAGAACCCCGCTTGCCGCGCGTGTAATGGGAAAACCAAGCAAGCACGAACCGTCCGAGCTACAGGAGGTTCCCCGTCTCTTCGCTAGATTTGCAGCAGACAAGTGAACAATGCTTCCTCTATGTGTTGCTCATGTCGAAGGCCAAGTGCGTGCAGGTGCTACGCAGTGCGAGGAATATATGCGCAACAACCTGACAACTGCATGGCCGAAACCACATCACCACAGGGCCAAGAAACAAAGCGCAGTTTCGTAGCGGTGGGTGGGAACAGGAACTGACGTTGCTGAGGCCTGGTTTAGACCAATTGACGAGCTCAGTGGTACGTCAAGTTGCCCATGGGCAAGTTTGCGTCACTGCGCGTACAAGTGGGATCGGTCAGGCGAAGGAAAGAGGCGCGGGAATTGTTTTTCGAAATGGAGGGTCTGCGCGGTGCGCAGCGCTGTAATATTCGGAAAGTGTGATCACCGCGCTATACGAATTGGCGAGCTTGTTTGGAGGGCATAAAAAGAAAGATGGAGCCTGTTTACTGGCCCCTTAATACAGTTGGAATGAAGAATTCTTCCTTTATCATTTGGTACCCTATACTTCAGCATCAATCATTTTCTGCGGCAGGAAAAAAATATTTCCTGGACTACCCAAAAACAACAAATTTTTTTCACGGTAACGAAAGTGTTAAGAGAGACACTAATGCTGGATTCCAACAGTGCATTCCAATGGCGGAGTCTGAGCAAGTTTGTTCTAACAGAGTGAGGGCGTCAAGTGTTCAGAGTTTGGGTGGATTCAGAGCAAGAGTCACTCAATAGAGCAGGAAAAGTTGCTCCACCAAACTCAGTGGAGTGGTCCAGAACTTGTGGAGATAGGTTTAGCACAAAGCTTACCCTACGAGGCGACCGGCAAGGGACGCGACGCTCTCCACTGCCGCAGCGAACAAAGACGCTACAGCCGGGTTCGTCGACTCCGGCACGGCGCAGAAAAGGCACGCGAGGCAGGATGTCAACAAACAACACGGGTTTATTAACCCAAGGTGCAGCACAGTACGACAGTCACGGGCTTGCAGGCCGTAAGGGGAACTCCGCAAGACCGATCGAGTACGCTTGCCAGCGGCGCTACGACTATCACACAAAGGGCAGCAGTCGAGCACACGAACGAGAAGCCGCCTGCTAGAGCAGCGCGTCAACCTCACGTGCTAGCCTGGGAGCATCTCACGCGGGCAAGCCCGCGCGAGACAGAAGCGAGCTCAAGGGGGAAGGGGGTTGTTACTGGCGGCCAATGAGGACAGGCGTCGCGCAGTGACATAAGCTAGCTTGGTGGCGTGAGCATGTCGAGGCATGCCCGGACGCGTGCCCGCGCGCCGGGAGGCCGACGCATGGCTCGCACCAGACAAAGAGGCCTGGCGCTGCCGCTGTGGTCACCATACCGCCGATTAGCGGCGGTCCCCGGCGCTCGAGCCGCGCGGGGCCAACACGCGCGCTAGCTGGGGAACGAGGCGCCAAAGGGGAGGGCGCGCTCGATTCCCACATTCCCCCCTCCTAAAGACCGAGGCCAGCCTGTGAAAGAGGCTGTCTGAGGCCAACTGGCAAGGTCAGCTCAGCCGCAAGGGGGCTGGCCAACGGGGCAAAGTCCAACAGGAAAGGGGGTGTCGTCTTCCCGAAGGTACAAGCCCATTGGTCGGCCATGGCCACACAAAAGTTCCATCGAAAGTTCCACCACTCGGAGGAACGGGGGCAAGACTGCACAAGGGCGGGCAGCCAGCCCGCTTGAAGCTCACCGGACTGGAGAAGTTGGCAGCCGGGAACGTACGAGGCGTGGCTGCCAGTTGCGTGCGGCAGCCAACCGCCGAAAGTCGCTGGGACGGGGGCCACACAGGAACGGCAGGCAGGAACAGCAGGCCGCCAGGAACGGAAGCCGGAGTGACCACGCTCGGGCCTGGGCCAAAGCTTGAGTGGGGGGACCAGCCGCGGAGGGCGGCTGCCGAAGCTGTCAGGTGGGCCAGGCAGGATGGAGGTGGCTGCAGGGCAGAAGGCAGGAATCAGGCCACAGCTGGGAGGACCAGGGAACGGCAGGCCATCAGGTCTGGAACAGGCTGGTGGCATGGTAGGCGCAGGGAGACGACGGGGCGATGCAGGAGTGGACAGAAATGCCCCCGGCATAGCCGGCTTGCCAAAAAGGGGTGCCTGCCTGACAGTGCTGCCCAACAAAAGGGGGCGCTTGCCAGGTTATGGCTTGGACAACACACCAGAGGGTATTTTCGGCCAAGAGGGCATTCTACCACTTCCAGACGTGTGCTGCCGCACCTTAGCGGTTATCTCCATTCACTGTCAAGGTATGGAATAAAGTCCAGCTACCTGTTAGTGGGAGAAAGGTTGCTTAAGTGCGTTTCCACAGGTTCTACTGGTGGCGTGACTTGGGGCCAGCCTTACGGTTTTTCTGCGGTTGTGTGACCGCCTCCCCCCCTCCCAAGTCGCTGCTGCGGGCAACGAAAGGGTTTGAGGGCGGCTGCATGAGCCCGGGGGTCTTGCCCGCACGAGACTGCACGCATTGTCACATGAGGAGTGAAGAGTGTCACGTTTATGCCTGGCCAGGTAGCAGAGCGGCACAACTTTTAGAAAGTCTTACGGCCACTCGCATGTCCGGCCAACCGCGAGTCGTGGAAATAGCCGAGGGTGACTTTCCTTAGACTGCGGGGTACCCCCACCTTAAAATACTCCTTGGGAGGCTTCTTCCGGTGGGATGTGGAGCGCAGGCGAACTCCGCCGGCGACAAACAGATGCGAATCCAACGTGCCCGCAGCAATACCAGACTGCGTAAACGGCACACGGCGCCGACAGCAATACCAGGCTGTCAATAAGCGCCCGCTCCTTGGGAGCACAGCTCTTGGAGCCCACAACGGGTCGCACTCTGTGCCTTTGGTATCTCTTCTCTGCTTAACACGATACCGGTTGAAGTGACGTGCTCACCCAAGGCGATCGACTCAAAAGTCAATTCGCCGTCGGGGTTCGCTCCTTTCGACCCATTGGAGCCAGAGGCCCCGGAGTCTACTCGACGCGACTGCTCTCGGGAGTGGCGAACACAAGTGTCACACCGAAACGGGGGCACGCGGCAAGGCGTGAGCCACGAAGTATGAACTCCCTTTCTGGTAGCGCAGAACAAAGTTGTATCGCTGCATAGTCAACGCCCAGCGCGCGAGGCGGCCCGAAGGCTCACGCAAGCGCTTAAGCCAGACGAGCGCCATGGGGTCCGTTTCCTCCACCAATGGCACTACGTTGACAGCAGTCAAGCTACCGGCGAGCAAAATCTCGAGTGGCGTCCCGTACTTAAAGGCAGCGGTAGCCACTACGAGGATTGCAAGTGGTTGTAGGGCGCCAAAAGGGACGACCCCGTAGCCACCGATTAGGAAGTCATTCACGATACCCGTGCGCGCGAGAAAGACGCGATCGAGAATCACGGGTAGCGAAAGACCAGGGAGATGCACAAAGCGCTGACGGCGCGCGCGATTCTCCCAGCGCACAACCAACCGCGAAGCGCCGCACGAAACAGCGGTTCTGCTCGTGAGATGGAGGGCAATGTTTTGCCTGGAGCCGTGCCGCAATTGTGTGCAGCGGCTCCGAGGCAGGCGCCGCCGTTCGAGGGTCGTGCGCCTGTATCTCCGCCATGCACACCAGACCCAAAGGGGCCAATAAACGGCACTGAGAAGAGTAGGGTTTCCGCACCGACGCAACCGACGGATGCATGACGCCTCACGCGACGGGCAAAGAAATCGACAAGGGAGCACGGTGGCTCGCATTTGCCGAAAGCGTCGCCCAAGCGCGCATGAGGAAAATGATCGTCGGAAAACGCGGCGACGGTGTCGCCTATGCGAGCTGGCTCGCGGACGACACTGTCAACCCTTCACGCTCGTGACAACGATGGGGCAGCGAGCGTGTGAATGCCAGCACCATGTGGCCTAAGTAGGGACGCTCCGGTGAGGCGGTTTGGTCACTCAGCTGCGCTGCTAACCATAGGCGGAGAGTTTTCATTTTACCGGAGGGGGCGGGGGCCCGACTTGTTCTTCCACATTTCTCTCTCACTCTACCTATATATATATATATATATATATATATATATATATATATATATATATATATATATATATATATATATATAGAGAGAGAGAGAGAGAGAGAGAGAGAGAGAGAGAGAGAGGAGTCCAACTTCCAAATTAAAGAATTTAATGTAACTTTCGTCTCTTAGGTGCCCGCGATATCATAATGAAGATCTGTAAGTGGAAGACCCTAGATTTCCACCTCGTAACTCTTGGCTCGAAGCGAAAAAGGTCGCCTTCGTTGACTGCGTCGCGTAAAATCGATTCACGCAATGCGTGGGGTTAGGCTTTACTTTGTTAAAACATGCGCCACACAGGAGACAGTAGGCTAACGATATCACGGGAAGCTTTAATTATATGCCAGTGAGTTCAGTAGCAAATACCATTTGTACACCTTGTGCGAAGCTGCGGTTATGAATCTGGGCGAGTAATGGAGTTGCTCATTGGTGGCCGAACTTTTAGTAAAACCCTTTACTGATAAATCAAAAGTGCGTACAATCTTTTCTCGGCCCTTTTATAAGCAGGCATGTCGAAGGGTACCGATATGTAGGCAACCAAGAAATTACCCGCTTTCTTTTTTATTGGCGAGTAAGCTTGTGCCAAAGCGTTCACTGACTGACTGTGTCGTGATTGCTTTGTATTCTCAGTATCATTTTTGTGTTCTCAAAACCATTCACTACGGGGTTCAAGAAAAGTAGCGCAGCTCTTAGGTGACCGTTCCTGCGTTGAGCGGCATCGCCGTTGGCGGCGGCGGCGTAACCGATAGCGCGAACGACGACGAAAGAGAGCAAACGCGGAGTTCATCGATATCACGAGATACTGGCCTCTAACCTCGCTTTCTTCCTCTGTCGCGCGCGCTGGCCCCTCGGTCGGAGCTCGTGCGCATGCAGGGCTGGCACGTGCACTGCGGCTGGCTTCGCTTGTTGTAACGGGGCTGTGGGCGTTTCACTTGGTTCACGACAGCTGCAATGCACAGAGTATATAATGTGCGTAGCACTCAAGCGCTGGCAGTTTCTATGGCAATATGTAATTAATGTTAAATTGCTACAACTGCGGATAGTCAAAACTTCAACCAAAGCTGGCGTTGCCCGAACACGAGGCTGCGTTCAGAGAATTAGGCAGTATCGTAATCGCCGGTGAATTTTTTAATTTGTCGTAGCTTAAGTCGTCGCTTCAGTTGTTCGTCAGCACAACATATTCTGCACGTAAAAATCCGTTTGAGGGGCATTTTTCCATTGAATGTTTGACTTGTCACTGGCCCATGTGCCGAACTTTGAATGGCTGAAATTAAAAAGAAGCGTGCATGAACAGCCTCCTGTGAAATAGCTGCCAGACAGGACGACCCGGGGACCTAAGCCAAGCTCTTAAAAAATACCCTGGGCCGGCGCCAGGGGGGGCTCAGCCCCCCCATGAGGCAGTCCGGGGGGGGGGCCCAAGCCCCCCACCCCCCCGTACTCTCCGCCTATGCTGCTAACAAAGGAAGGCACGCGAGCGGAGACGACGCATTGGAGGGGCCCGAAAGCACGTGCTCCGCGTGTGTCTCGACCAGCTAAGAAAACCCGAAACTGGCTAGGCTAGGACTGTAGTCCACATTCGAGCGGCCATCACCAAAGGAGGCCCCAAAGACGGGATCTCTCCCGGTGGTCGAGAGCCGAGGGCCGCTAAGGCGAGCTTACCTCGTGCTGCCGGCGTCGTCCGCATCGAACGAGATCAAGTCTGTCGCCACGGGATCGAGCAGGAACGAGCGCCTCGAGGGGGACTGCTCTGATGCCATGCCGAAACCAAGTTGGGCGCCAGTTATGTGGAGATAGGTTTGCGAGACGCTTACCCCTTTGGCGCCTCGTTCCCCAGCTAGCGCGTGGGCTGGCCCCACGCAGCTTGAGTCGTGGGAACCGCCGTTAATTGGCGACATGGCTATCGTGGCTACGCCGCCAGGCCTTTTTGCTCGGTGCGAGCCATGCATTGGTCTTCCCCGGACGAACCACACGTCCAAACATGCCTGAACAATGCTCACGCCACCAAGCTAGCTTACGTCACTGCGCAACGCCTTCATTGGCCGCCAGTGACAACCCCCTTCCCCCTTGAGCTCGCTTCTGTCTGGCACGGGCTTGCCCGCGTGAGATGCTCTCAGGCTAGCATGAGAGGTTGACGCGCTGCTCTAGCAGGCAGCTTCTCGTTCGTGTGCTCGACTGCTGCCCTTTGTGTGATAGTCGTAGCGCCGCTGGCAAGCGTACTCGATCGGTCTTGCAGAGTTCCCTTTACGGCCTGCAAGCCCGTGACTGTCGTACTGTGCTGCATCTTGGGTTAATAAACCCGTGTTGTTTGTTGACCTCCTGCCTCGAGTGCCTTTTCTGCGCCGTGCCGGAGAATCGACGAACCCGGCCGTAGCGTCTTTGTTCGCTGCGGCAGTGGAGAACGTCGGGTCCCTTGCCGGTCGCCTCGTAGGGTAAGCGTCTCGCAAACCTATCTCCACATAACTGGCGCCCAACGTGGGGCCCGAACCCACAACCCTGAGATTAAAAGTCTTATGCTCTACCGACTGAGCTAGCCGGGCTGGTGCCGTGACCTATCTCCACAAATCCGACAGTGTTTTATGATGGCTTTCACGCATCAGTGAGCAATGCTTGGCTGCAAAAGCGGCGACTGGAAAAACGAAATGACGCGACGCATGTCACCATACGAGTCCATCATGTTGGTGATCCTTTGAAGGCGTGCGTGCAACATAGGGTTTATACTGGCAAGATTCGTACGAGCACGGACCGGCACGGCAACAGCGGCAAGAAGCACGGAGTTCACGGAGTCGCGGTGACCGGAAATGCCCGCTGTTTCGAAGAGCGTGTCCGTGATGACGCTATGTCACGTGAGATTGGAAGAGGCACTCAGCGAGGAGGGCAAAGCGGCTTTGGGAGAGGAGACCAGCAGATGAGTGGAGGGTAGCGAAGGAAAGAGTGAAACGAGCAATGGCAGCGTTTCAATCATAAAACGCGTGTAACTCAGCTATTACGGCACTGTTTCGAAAAATTCTCACGGCTACGTGTTCGTTGTAGACTCGTGCACAACTGTCACACCACAACTAAATTCCGAGCTCTGGGTGGTTTAGGAGAACTTTTAAGTGAAGGACAGCAGAAGGTAATTGCTATGTGCAAGATATTCTGGTTAACTCAACACATGCAAGATAGAACTTCCACGTCTGCCTTGCTCCAGCCACACAGGCTGTGTTCCAATCACGGATTCGGAGGCGTTACTTTATGTCAGTGTTAACTCATGGAGTCTATCAGTTATCAGACACAGGAATTCAACATCAAGAAAAAAGCGATTTAACTTGTCGTATTAGTGAATTGCCCTTCCACAATGCCAAAAAACGCCATTGTCATTGAAAAAAAAAGGTGCTTAGAAAGCAAGAAAGTGCGCAAGGAGGAGGTATAGGTGGCAAAAAAGCCTTGACCTGCCACGACAGTAGAGGTCTTGACGGCAGGCTGCTGGGGTATAACACCTAGCAGCAAAAGTTTACGGGACATGGGCACCATTGCAAATGGCAAATCCTGCTATGCTAGTGCATGACGCTTCTAATCTATCGGGTAACTGTGCAGGTGGCAATAACTACTACAGGCTGGAAGTTGACTGGAGGCTATTTTCCGCAATAAAAAAAAAGCAGGAATATAGGTTTCTCTAAAATTTCACGCCCCGCAAGCATTTGCTGAAGAGTTGACATATTTTTTTTTACTTTTTGTAAAACCCAGTTACGCTGTGTTCTAAGGTAGCCAGACACTTAAAACAGCAAGTTTGAGAAATCTTATTGAGCAAATGTGGCCGAAATACAAGA